>NC_072457.1:9687883-9987883 GCF_027596085.1 Anoplopoma fimbria
TGATCATTTTGAACATACAGTACAGAAAAACACATAGCAGTGTCATTGTGATAAATACTCTAAAGCAAGCATCTGTCAACAAGATAATTATCTTAATAATGTTTTTTGTTTAATTAAATGTCTTTTGTCAGTGCTCTTGATTTCACTCAAATGAACTCTGAGAATGTGGCAGTCTGCCACGCATTTTCTTCTACAAAATGAGGCAGGTTTTGCGGTCACAGCAATCACTGAAACTCAAAATCCTTCTGCCAAGTAGAATTTAGTGTAAGTAAAGCAATGCCAAGGCAATCACAAGTACCTTGGATCTGTAAATGCAAGCGAGTAGATGATTTTGTAAAATTCTCCAATATAAAAAGCTACACCGACTTAAATCTGACAAGCAAGACTGAAAGTGAGACAGAGAGAGTAAGAGTAAGCAAAAGGAAAACTGGCATTAACTGGTAAAGTACTCTCCCTGCTCATCAAATAGAGATGCATGACCCAGTTAAATTTGCTAGTCTGGTGTTCACATTACATGCACAGATAAACACACCTAGTCACAAACACTGCACTCATGTCGATGAATCAAGAACTTTGACCTGCTTTTGCACCAAAATGAAACCCGCTAATTTTCTTCTTCCTCTCATTACGCCTTCAAATCCGTTTGCGCTTAAAATCCCACTCGCAAATAAGTTGATTTATAATTACTTTTGTTCTTTTGGATCTCCCAGCCAGGCTTAAGGTTGTGAAAAGGAAAAAGAAGAAATGGTGCCAAGGCGAGAATGACAGAATGGGGATATGGTGGAGGGGTGGTTGGTGTAAAGGGTTTGTGAAAGGCAGTGAATGCCAGCTGTCCAGATGCCTGTCTCCCATCTGTTTGAACCCCAACATCTAGCTGGCACCTCTTCTAGTGCTTATCACAACACACACACACACACACACACACACACACACACACACACACACACACACACACACACACACACACACACACACACACACACACACACACACACACACCCACTGTCGCTCTCACGCACACTGAAAAAAACTGGCATTGCTTCTGACACTAGCAGTGCTAGGCAGCTTTGGGATTGGGCACGGAAATGAGGGCTATTGCTAACCGCTAATCCATTTGTGTGTTTACCTTCATCACTAGGATTGTCAAGATCTCTCCAATGCAACTAGTCCCACCTCCTGTTAATCTAAATCCCTCTTTCTTTTTTATAAAGTATCTCTTATGGCTCATTTTAAAACCATGTCCAGCTTTGAGCTCAGCATCCAGTGGACAGATTGGCTCCATATTGCTCAAATCCCTCCATTCTCCTGGATCTGCTGCCGTTACCCTCAGAAAGTCAGCAGGAGGGGACTTTATTGTCCCTCAGAGCCAGAGGTAGTGTTTTGTCATACGCTCAGTGCGATTTTGTCCAAGAAGTGCACTCCACTTTATTGCTGGGTTTATTGTACTTATTGCTTGCAATAGAAAAATGTATTCATTAACTCGCTACGGCCTGTTGAAGTTATTGTAAAACACAGTATAAAGAAAAGATGGGTAAAGTTTGCTGAATATATTATGAACCTTTATAGTTAGATAACAGAATCTAGAGTTTAATAAATTAATTATTCACAACCAACCAGAAACATCATATAAATATTGAACAGGGAAAAGGTTAATAACATTAATTAAAGATTATTTAGAAATATTATTTAGAAAATTTCCAAGAGGTTACTTGCCAGTAGTGTGCTCTTAATGTAATTGCATTATACTTGTCACTCAAACTGATTAAATGTAGCCTACTACATAACACATATTTTGAATGGTTTGACAACCACTGTAGAGACTTGAAACTTGCTTGTGAAGGTTGATCTATCACCGTGAGCAATTTCTGCCTGCAAAAGTTTCATAATCAGTGTTGCGGTTGGTAACAGAGAGTGTTTTGAAAACTCTCCCTGTTTGTGTCTTCTCTATGAGATTTTAGAATTGGCTGCTGAATGTTCACATTACCCCTTTTTAGAGTTTGCTTTTTGGTTTTAATTGTGCATTACTGCACAATTAAAACATGACTTCAATTAAGAAATAAAGGCAACAAAATCGTCACTGTGACAGTACCAGGGTTAAAAATCATGCCAAAGTACCTGTAGGATCATTTGTGGCAAGTCTCACTGACAAATCACAAAAATTGGTCATTTGCGAGGCTCTTCTGTTTTTTTTTTTTTGATGTAAGGAAGCAGAATACAAATGAGGTGTTAAAACTAATACGCTGCGCACTTGGACGCACACCTCCGCCGACTCTCGCAGATACCAGCACATGTTAATAATGCATTTCGACCAAGTGCATCTGGGAGTGTATATTGAGTTACAATGCAAAGCACTCAGCTACAAACTTAATTTAATTCTGATGTTTTTGTATATATATATATATATATATATATATATATATATATGTGTGTGTGTGTGTGGATAAGATGTAGAGGATGTCATAACAGAGGAGACAGGGGATCATATTAGGTAGCTGTGCACATCTGTCAGCATGCAGCCTTCTTCAACACCATTAGATTAGAGCTAATGAAGACACTGTGTGCACGTGTTGGTATATTTGTTAGCTTGGGACATGCACACACACACACACACACACAGGAGCAGAGTGGCTGAAAAGAGACACAGAGAGACTGCCTGGAACCAATTCCTTGTTCTGACATCAGCTGCTCAGGTCTCTTAAATCAGGCAGTGTTCCTGGGGATCGATTAAAAGCAGCATGACAAAGATTGGTAATAGAGATGTGGCGCGTAGCCCAACAGATATATACCCAGCAGACTGAAATGTACAGGGAATTGTAAGAGTTTCATAAATAAACAAAATATTAGTGGAAAGGGGGAGCAAACTGCGAGAAATGCAAACGATAGCAAGAAGACGAGGTGGGAGAGTGCAAGAGAAAGAGCAAGGGGAGGCGAAAGCGTTATAGAAAGGGAGAGAGAGCGATCTTTCCTCCACGCCGCTCCAGCCTTCCTTTCAAATTAGAACAGTCCCGTCTCCTGAGAATGTGACATTTTCACGGAGCAGGCGAGGGAGAGATGGAGGTTCAGACGAGGGTGGGTGGAGGGAGGTGGAAGACAAATGGGGAAGGGGGGCAGAGAGGCGACTGCAGGTTTCTCAGAAGCGAAGAGATGGAAGAATAGAGTGAGAATCAGATTCAGAAAAAAGAGGCAGCAGCACAGGAGTGAGAGAGAGAGAGAGAGAGAGAGAGATGGAGATAAAGAGAGAGAGAGGGGGGGGGGTGCGGGGGTTATTAGTCCACCCTCCAGAGGCTACTAATGCACTGACCTTCATTAACTCGCATTACTGTCGGTGTGTTTGACTGTGTGTGTGAATGTGCAACTCTCTTTAGTTAACACTCATTACAGAGTCTTTGTTTAAAGGCCAGTAAACTAATGAAGTCATTAAATAAGTGGAGAAATTCCTGATTCAAATATTGAAAGCAGAGACTGAGGTAACTTTAGGACCAGGCACGGCCACTGGAAACACGTAGTACATATTACAAACACACTGTATGTTGGTGACTACCAAAGGCCGAGGTATAGATTAACCTAATATACTGTAGGCTGTGGGGTTGAATGTGATGTTGTTTCTAATATCCATCTAATGTATCTATCTGTTTCTCTATCTTTCTATCTCTGTCTGTCTGTCTACAGGCTCTTCTTGATACTCAAAAACAGCTGCGTTCTCAGATCTCCAACTTTACCTTCAACCTGGGCTTCTCAGGGAAGTTCTACCACACAGGTTTGTTATATTTATATGCTTTACCATCCAAACATACACACCAGTGCCAGGCGTTCTTACTTTAACAAATATGATTTTTTAAATTTTTTTATAGACTGATGTTTCGTATGAATGATTCATATGTTATTTCATTTATATGAGTGGGTTTTTATGTGGACGCCCTAAATGTCATTTGTCAAAATGAGTTGCCTATGGTAACAGCTTTCCATGTGGCTCAAACTAAGTATAGCACATGCGGTAGTTTTAAGGAAAAAACTGTTTTCGTTTATGTTTTATTTCACTGCATGAACAGATATTGTGGGACTTAACATGTTTGGTTTTATGATGAAGTGGAAGCTTCAAACTAATTTAAAAAATGTGATGGCACCTACCAGAATCGATAAACTGAACACACAATGTTCATTCCAATCAATTTACATTATATAACATGATCTTTATAATTGATATCTAGATGCTCAGTGTTAGTCTGGATCAATAAGAACATCTTATTGTTATGTTGAAGTTACAATTCTTCTAACAGAAAGTGAAAATCAGTGCCGCATTTATTTGAAACTTGACAAGTTATACTATGCAGTACAAAAAGAAACAGTTTCTGTTGTACATCTAGACATATACTACATTGTACGTATGCATATGCAAACTATCACCTTGGTATAAGATAAATACTATAATAAGTACTTTATTAATGAGGTTGGGCATTGATGTAATATAAATGTTTTGTTAAGATGAAAGCAAATGCAGAAATACTTAATTTAATTACGTGTATTGCAGTAAATCTGATGTTTCTATTTACAGTAACAAAAATCTATTTATATAAATTATATAATGACTGTTACACTTAAAGTCAGAAATAAATGAACTACCAAATACAATTTACTAAAAAAAGGATGAATTTGCAGTACAGACGGAGTAATCAATCCCACACGGTTGCCAGAGCTAGTGTGTATAAGTGCTATGTTATCCTATTCATCATTGAAAAATGAGTTTGATCTCATATTATATATATGGTGTGCTGACATACTGATGTGCATTCTAAGCTCTGTTGTGTTTCCAAGGACAGATTTTATTGATTTTCTAGTTAAGTGTCTAAATCTGCAGCAAGAGAACAAAGGAGTAGGAAACGCTTGAAAGAAAAAATAGAGGTGGGACTGAACATAATTATAATTAAAATAAATCTGATGCCAAATAGAACATACAGCGTCTTTCTTTTGCTATGGCATGATTTTACCATGGTATCAGACCGCACCTTATTTAGCAACACAACCTTAAAAACAGCGACAATTTCTATATAGCAAAGATTTTTTTATGCTCTGGACCTGCATAAAACGTGCACTTATTCATGTTCTTTATTATTTCGTTCGTTATTCTTTGTCCTTTTGTCCTTGTGTGTGTGTGTTTTCGTGTGTGCAGGCACGCTGGAGGAGGATGAGGGAGATGATTTACTATTGAAGTACGTGGATGAGTTCTGGTGGTTCCCCCACATGTGGAGCCACATGCAGCCTCACCTCTTCCACAACGAGTCCTCACTCCTGGAGCAGATGGTCCTCAACAAGGAGTTTGCTCTGGTGAGATGGATGCACGCATGCACATGCACACACACACAAACGCTTTCTTGCAGCTGTTTATTTCGTTGTTGCATTCCTCTTCTTGTGTGTCCTTTTAATCATGCTCGCTTCCCATGATTGCATTTTCTTCAAGGACGTCTGTTGCTGCTAGTAATTGTTCTGTTTTTGCCACAGCAGATTGCATTGATGATGTTTACAGGTCAAAGAGCTGGAACTGTTCTAACAAACAGAATCACTTTTTGTTACATACACTACATTATTAACAGGAAACCTTGTTTACATCAATTTGTTACATTTTTCCATCCCGGGTGACATTCCTATACGACAGGACACTGTCTGCCAAATTTCATGTCCTGTGTGTTATATATTTTTAGGTTTAGGTTTAAAATGTGTTTTAATTTCTACAAGTTTCTACAAATGAACAATATTGACAGTACATTATAAATATGTCTTTATTGTGTTAATCAAAAACATAATCAGGGTAGAATTACATTTCCTGCAGAACATATTTGCTCATTAATATCATTTTAAGAGGCAGGGTTGGGAAGATTGTTGTTTTTCTGTCAGCATAAGCAATAACCATCATGTACTCATTTTCTACAGTAAAACAAAAAACAATAAATGTAATTTTCCTGTTGGGAAGTGATGCACTTCTTTCGATGGGCACAACTGATCCTGGTTTCATCTGACGTCCATAAAGGTCGAGCTCTGTTGTTGCCCTGCTCTGCCTTGTTTTCCTTTGCTTTGTTAGTATGTGTGTGAGTGAATTGAAATTGTTTGTATGACCCTACTGGTACTGGAGTGCGATATCCAGTGGGGGGGGGGGGGGGGGGCTGGTTCATGTTGTTGAAGGTGAATGTGATTATAAAGTGTGATCCCTCACCTCTATTGTACGCACGCACACACACATGCATTCTCCACTCCCTCATCCCCTGACCGCTGATGCTTAACTTTGACAGTGTGTGTAGGTGTGTGTCAGAGTGAAGGACAACACCATCAGTCTGCAAGAACTCCACCCCGCAACCATCCACCCCTCACGCTCCCGCACATACAAATGCACACACAAACTATTTCCAACCTGAAGGCCAGCATCATAACAAACACAACACAAACCATGCTCTTCTTCTACAAGGTCAGACTGTTGGGCTCTGTGTTTTTATGTCCCACCATGTCTGTTGTCAGAGTTGTAAACGTGCTATAACTTCTGTTTATGTATATAACCCTCACCTACCTGTCTGTCTCTGCGTATGGATGTTATCCATTTCCAGGAGCACAGCATCCCAGTGGACATGGGCTACGCTGTGGCGCCTCACCACTCAGGTGTCTACCCGGTTCACCTGCAGCTCTACAAGGCCTGGAGACGTGTGTGGAACATCCAAGTGACCAGCACTGAAGAGTACCCCCACCTCAAACCAGCGCGCTACCGAAAGGGCTTCATCAGTAACAACATCATGGTGAGGAGACAACATTGTTAATCACAAGTCTGTGAAAAGCCTCAGGGGTGCCTGTGCTCATCCACGCCCATAACTGCACTTTGATCAGTTGGCGCGCTTCTACACAAACATAAGAATTGATTAACATCTTCACAAATGGGCATTCATTACTGAGGATCTATTTTTTTTGTTTAGCTAAAGGCAAACGGTCTCATTTAAAAATATATTCTATAGCAAACATCTCTATGATTATTTAATATATTTCTTTTTGGATTTATTTTTTTCCCCACTTGATTTTTCTTCTGTAAGGCAAGTGATACGTTTGGCTTGGGTTTCCACAGCTGGTGGTTGTTGGTATCCTTTGATACAAGTTATTGCTGGTGCTGTGTGTGGACACACCTTATAAAATATGTTGGCCTTGCAGAGAAAGCATAGATGTGTGTGTTATCTGACAAAAAGAGGTGAGTCAGGTTAGTCATATAAACATGATGAATATCACAACAAAGTGCATCTTTGAAGAATTACTTTATGTGCGTCTCCTAACACAACACATTTGATCATGCCGCGGTCATCAATCAAGCCTAACACTCAAAGTGCGGTATGTAGTGTCCTTGACTGCCAGAAAAACTACTTGCTTAAATCATCTGAAAGAAATTAAAAATCATGGGTCTCTAAATCAAAGCTTAACTGCAGAATGTCTGTTTGGATTCTTTTATCTTACTTTGAAAAACAGTCTCTTTGTTCAAGTAAGTGTTCGCTGAATAGTGAATTGTGTGCTGATTGTTTGTTGCGGTCTTAAATGGAAAATCAATGATCCTTTGCGTGGTGTGTTACCCTGGTGTGTGCACGCGCATGTGTCTGTGTTTGTGTGTGTGATATGTATTCTTTGACCTCCTCTCACCACAGCTCTATGTTGATTCAATTTAAATGGCTTCACAAGGCGCATAAAAAAGTTGGCTTTTCTGTGTGTAAGTCTGTGTGCATTTGTATCTTTGTTTATGTGCAGGGTGTATATCTTAAGGACCTAGTAATGAGAGCATTTCATGCTCCAATAAATAATTCATCAGTCACTGTTTGAGACAGCAATAGAATAAAACTGCCGTCGCCCATTCCACCTAAGCAAGTTGTCCTCTCTCCCCCCCTCCTCCTACTCCTCCTCTTCATTCACTTGTCAGTCAGGCTCTTTGTCAGTGTGCATAACTGCTCCCTTATTGACAAAAGAACCAATCACATCTGACACCAAAATTACCAGTCCATGTTGTTCTGCTGTATTTGGGGCTTGAGCAGACAATTTGAAACGACAGCTATGTCAATTTCCTAATCAGTCCTAGAAGTCTGCTTTTATTTCTTGACATCTTGTCACAGATTCATAAAAGACAGCCACTTAATCCTATGTCCTTTCAATACAATAGCAAGCTGACACTTTGACAGGCTATAATGTGTTATCATACATTACCAATAGTAAGGTATTGAAAAACATTGGTGAATCACTAATTTAGATAATAAGCCATTGAATAAAAATACATATTCAAAATGATACAGAAAACAGGAGAAGCAAATTGCAGAAGAAAAGTTTTTTTGAAGAAAAGCTGAAGAGAAAGTAGGCTAAAGTCAAATTAAATCCCCAGAAAAAATTACTCTCAAGCTTACCGTCGACCCCAATTATGGATGCAGCTCTTATCCGAACATTGTTTTTGACACTTTTGTTTTCTTTGTCTTTCAAATTAAACGTCAGACAATAGTTTTATTGGCAAGTATAAACTTCTTGTTGGAAATTTTGCCAATACACCAAAATCACATTGGTGGGAGAGTAAGGTCACATGAAAATCGGATCCATTGCTGAAATCAGATGATCACAAAGAGTGAGCTTCCATCAGATGAGCTTTCCTCTTCTATTAGCTTTGCTCTGCTCTGGTGCAAGTTATAGATGTTTGGCAAAGAGATCACATGTAACTCTGTTCAGCACAATCAGACGTCATTTAATTCTCTGAGGAAAAATGTTACGATGAAATTAACCCTAGAAAGCACAGCTGGGTCTGTGACTTAGAATTAGCCACCGCTGGTGGTCTCAGAGGTGTCCAGTTAATGCTGCATCAAATTCACTCCCACATCCAACAGTGTCAACCGCAACAATGGATAGAGTTGCGCAGGAATTTAGTATATATTAATTTTGAATTTCTCCATATTTGTGCTTTGAAGACTTCTCCACGTTACCTAAGCAATCTTCATCCATTTCAGGAGCAGATGAAGCTTATGTGATATGACCAAAAAGCTCCAGATCAGCAAGTAAATGAAGCGTTAGACCGGCTTTTGCTTTCTTCTACTGAACGTTTAAGCCAACATCACCGAAAAGTGCTCTTAAAAAAACTTGAATGAATTAGTAGCAATAGTTACATTAATTTAGAATGGGGAACAAGGTAAACAGTGTAGGAAATAGTGAACAGGTCCATCTTTTGCATCAAGACATTGCATGCTGCACTGACTTAATAGCAAACGGAGGCTTGGAAACATACACAATGAATTTGACAGTAGGCACATTATTCTGAGAGGCAGTTTGAGTGGTGGTTTGTGTGTGTTTTTGTGCATATGCATGCAGAATCTAAATAGTAAATAATTTTACCATAAATTGGCTGGATAGCTTTATATTCTGATAATTCATATAGACTCCTGACCTAACCTCATAAAGTTAGTGTGGCACATCACTCACAACCTTCCCCTCTGCCCCTTGCTCCATCTTTGTTTGCTCCGAGGAGGACAGGAAGTTGTCTTAAGGCTGTAAAATTGGTGTTTGTGTGTCTCTGTCAGCAGATTGAGAGCCACCCAGTGGACCCACAGTATCAGAACAAATCAGACTGAAATATGGGACTGTGCCGCGTATGTGTCTGTGTGTTTGTGTGTGGGTGTTTGTGTGTGTGTGTAAGTGTTTGTGTGGGAGTGTGCACTCGCGCAAACATGCATACTTGTGTGTGTGTGTGTGTGTGTGTGTGTGTGTGTGTATTTCTTTTTAAAATACACTATATCAGTTTGAGCTATAGCTCTGTGGATAATTGGTTTGGTGAAATAGTGCTGAGTGTCTGTGGCTCTGGTGGCTCTTCTCTCTCTCTCTCTCTCTCTCTCTCTCTCTTCTGTGTGTGTGTGAACGACTGCAGTGTTTTATAGATAAACCAATATCTGCGCTGCCAGCCTTTACTCTCTATTTCACACAGAGAAGTGCTCCACAAGGAGTTCACAATAAAGACCTTCATCTTTACTCCTCTTCTTTCATTCATTTAATGACCTAATGAAAAAGAGATTAATTCATCCTCTGTTAAACACTTGATCCCGCACTCTGTGAATCTTTTATGCCTGTGTTGGGAACATCATTTTGGCTTTTTTGTAGCATAGATTAATTTAAATACAGATTTAAATAGGCAAAGAAGACTTTCAGACTCTCAGTGGATACCTTGTCTAATCTTAGACAAATGTTAGTATTACAGTTGAGGTAAGCTGTAAAGACTTGATGATTCAAATATCAAAATATGAAGCCATGTCTTTTCAACATGTCATTGCTGTGAGATAAATTGTTGTCACGTTTAAAACCTTTTCACCTGCTCCAGGTGGGATTAAAAGTAATCCATTATCATCGCCTTCCACAACAACGAGTCACCAAAGTACCAAACAGGTGTGGTTGAGGAACAGTGCCCCACGAAGACTTGACATCACCCGTGCATTTCATACACCTGCATGACAAATGAAGGGTCTCTACTACTGTAGTGAAGTAATCTCAGCTGGACAACTCTTTGGGACTCATGGCTCCAGCTCAGCAGTAAATGGTGTGTCCTTTGAGAACCCTAAATTGAATCTCATAGATCTTTTTTGATACCAGACATGTTGACTTGTCATTACGAGAAAGGTGGAGCTTATAACATTTAATGATGGTTCACTGTATTTAAGCGTCCCAGTAAGACATGCCAGTGAGCCAGCATGCACATTACCAGAGTCCTGGAACTCATGAATGGAGCAGAGACGTCGTTTATGTTATTAATTACACTTGTGCTTTTTATTTTTTCCCAAGTCAAAATGCCAGCTGTGAAAAAAGTAACTTTTACACTCTGCAAGAGTTGTAATGTGACTTGAACCATCTGTAGAATTAGCACCTGTGCTTCTACACTGCGACAGGTAACATCACCATATGCTGGATGACACAACACATCACAATATCCCTGACATGCTCTGCTGTCTGCTTCTCATATTACTCGTGTAGACAAGCTTGGCTCTATAGCTTCACATTTCATTATCACATCTGTTATATTTTATGCTGCTAGCTGAATTATTTTTCTTATTTTTAAATCATCTTTGTACCTGGTTCGTTTGTACTTTGGCCTTGAAATAGGTGAGTGAGCACCTAGCTGTTTTAGTTTCCTGTTTAATCTTAAATCATTGTATCATGGTAGTTTAATATGCCACTTAAAAGAGTAGATTAAATTTGTTTGCAGGTCTTGGGGACTACATATGTTGAAACTCGACTCACTCCACAGAGCCCTCATGCTCTGCCCCAACTGCTGCACAAAGCGCTGTTTGCTTGCTTATTCAAAGTTTGTTAATATTGATGTCCAGTTTTCCTTAAATTCAACAGTGCACATCCTTGGGTTCCAAGCAATAAACCTGCCAAGAGTGAAGTAGAGAGGATGAACGGTTTTCGCAATATCAAAAGACACAGACAGACTGAGTGTCCTTGCTTTATAAGTTTTTGTCCTGTATATTACCGCCTACTGATCATACTTATCTTGGCCTTCAGTTCTCATAAGCTATTTGTTCATTTGCACTTCCTATGTAAACTGAAGAGATGAAAGCTATTTAAAATTCCTCCTTTTATGTGTATGCGTAGGTGCTGCCCCGCCAGACGTGTGGCTTGTTTACTCACACCATCTACTATAAGGAATACCCTGGTGGACCTAAAGAACTGGACAAAAGCATCCGTGGGGGAGAGCTGTTTCTCACTGTGCTTCTCAACCCGGTGAGTCACAAAACCACACACACCTTTAAACACACACACCTTTGCACATGCAAACGGATATACAGAGTGAGAAGCAACGAGGCCTGTTACTTTCTGTTTTGATTTTTGCACCTTAAAGAGGCCCAGCTGGGTTTTCCGCTCTCTCTGTAAAGGTAACTTCCTCTGTCTGGCTCATTCTTTTTCATTTTTGCCGTTTGTGAGTGTGTGTGTGTGTGTGTGTGTGTGTGTGTACGTGTGTACGTGTGTGTGTGCGTGTCTCGCTCTCTCTCTGTCTCTTTTCCTGTCAGGGGCTGCTTCTTACTGTGGAGCTGTGTTCATCTCCCCACTTTAAATTAGGTCACACCACAGGGGGAGTTGCTGTCACACACACACACACACACACACACACACACACACACACACACACACACACACACACACACACACACACACACACACACACACACACACACACACACACACACACACACATCACACACACACACACACACACACACACACACATCCTACCCCTCTTACTTACCCCTGTTGTGTATGTCAGCTCAACTCGATTCTGCTTCGAATTAAGTTACAGAATTAGGTTTTGGTGGCACCTGTGATGTTCACACACGTGCTTGCAAGCACATGCATGCACACAGTTAAAACTCATAACATGCACATGCTCCAAAATACACAGAGACCGACCAGGAGTAGGCTTTATTGAAGTGTCAGGTAGGGGATTGCTGAACTAGAGAAGCTGTCAGAAGTGCAGCTACGCACAACAACCCAATCTAGTTCTTTCTTCTTCTTCTTCTTCTTCTTCTTCTTCTTCTTCTTCTTCTTCTTCTTCTTCTTCTTCTTCTTCTTCTTCTTCTTCTTCTTCTTCTTCTTATTTGAGTCTGCCTTCTTTACTGTTTTATTCATTTTGATGTGTATTGTCTTCTGTGTCTCTGCATGCCAGTGCATCCCTGTTCCCTCCTCAGTTTTTTGTCCTAAAATGATAATGATACATGGAAGAAGTACAGAATAAGCTTGTTGTTCCTTCCAGTTGTCAGTTGATATAACAAAATAGAAATCAATTTGTATACATTTTAAAAAACCCTCTGAATTGCTTTAATTTGCTACTCCAAAAATCTTTTGTACTTTCTAGGAAAGAAGGCCTTTGGTACGAATGAAGTGTTTTACATTTCCTGCAGAAGAGTCTATAATTTTGTTATAACAGACCAAAAAAGTGAATGTTGGCATCGGGTAAAAAAATAGATGGAGCGTAATTCACCTTTTTTTTATATTGAAGGGATTTGTATGAACATAAGAGGGGAAAGTGCAGCAAACGATTAGTCACCTGTGCCAGTCTTTTTCATGACCTATTGAATGAGTTGTTATAGGGACTAATAACGATGTGGCCTTTCAACTCTGCAGTAGTTAGACTGAGCAGCACAATTGAACAGACATACGTGTTGTTAAGGAAGACCAGTAGTATAGTTTTGGATTGTAGATTAAAAACTTCCTGGATGCCTTGTAAAAAGGAATTGCTATAGGAAAAAGAATAGTTATTTAAACACTGAAAAGTTGAGCTTATATGGAAAGAGAAAAGTTATACCTTATATTAAAAGGTTATTAAGGAAGTCCAACACATTGCAGTAATAATAAGACAAACGGTGACTTCTTACTCAGATACATCATTTTGTTGCTGCTCAAAGAAAAAAGGTGCCTTTTGCATCACTGTTGCTGTCATCTCAACATGAGCTCACAAACAAAGAGGGATGCCTCTGCACACTCACTCTCCCTCCCTGTCCTTCTCTGTCTTTTGCACACACACACACACACACACACACACACACAGACAGACAGACACACACACACACACACACACACACACACACACACACACACACAGACAGACAGACAGACAGACAGACAGACAGACAGACAGACAGACAGACAGACAGACAGACAGACAGACAGACAGACAGACAGACAGACAGACAGACACACACACACACACACACACACACACACACACACACACACACACACACACACACACACACACACACACACACACATACAGGTTTTGACATTCCTCTTGAAATACAGAAACACACAGGCTAATTACATTTTTTCCTCTGTTTCCAAATATTTTCTTTCACATCGTTCTTTTTTTAATCAGTTTAATAAGAGATGAAACTCTCCTCATGTTGTATCTCTTAATGAAGAGAAATATTCTGCCATGCTCACATACACATAAAGACTGATGATTCATTTTTGCTTCTCCCTGCTATGCTTCCATTTGTAGACGCATAAGCTTTCATTAGTGTGTGCACTATGTGTCTATAATCAATAGTGTTCTGTGGCTCACTGCTTTAGTCCCCGGGGGGTTTCCTATTGTTTGATGATCTGCACATTGGTAACATTGTCACTTCCCATTCAGCGACTTTAAATCACATTTTGCCTGTGGTGGCAGTTCACCACTGACAACAGCCAACATATTGAATGTGTGTGTGTACATGCACATGAACTGTATGTGTGTGCGCGCGTATGTGTCTGTGTGCGTTTGGATACGCTTGCATCATTCCAGGCTGCATCAGCTATCATTGAGCTCCCCGTCTCACATAAGCTCGACAATCGATTGGACGACCTAGACTCTGCAAACAGCCAATAGGGCACAAGTCATTCCCCGATAAATGGCCGGAGAGATGGTGAGAGAGGGGTGAGAGAGGAGAGAGGAGAGAGGGAGGACAAGAAGAGATGGAGGCTGGGGAGTCAGAGAGAGCAGGGTGAGAAGGTGGCAGACAGACTCAGATTTAATTTTCAGGTCACGGCATCTTGTGTCACTTGAGAATCCAGACACATACAGGGAGAAAGTGATGCACATGCAGGCACACACACAGAAACACACACCCGTGCATATGTTTGTGTGTCAGCATCCAGATATCTGCATATGGGTGCATGTGTATTTTTGTATAAATGAGTGTATAGCTGACGTAAGCAGAGCTGTAGACATATATCAGGGCTGACATTTAACGCTTAGCTCTGCCAGTAAGCTTATTAGCCATATCAGCACAATCTCCCTCCCTCCTAGGCCTTTGTTTTACCCAGTACTCACCCTCCCGCCTCTCACCTCTCCACCAACTCTTTCTGCCTCTAATTTTTCTCTATTTTAACAACCTGTTCATTCTGACTTTCACACATGTGAATCTGTTTGTCCCATTTCCACTCCTTCCTTCTCTTTCTCCGGAAGCCTGCTGATTGCTACTGAAGGCTTTGGCAGCTCATCAACACATACAGCCACTCTCTAACACACACAAACACACTCTCGCTCACAGACCCACACGCACACACACACAAACAGGACTCGAAATTACAAAGTGAGAGTAAAGCACTGGAAGAAGGCCGAATGGAAAGGGGCAGAAGATGTTGACTGGAGCAGGCAGAATTAATTAAATCAAAATCATTTGGTGTGTTGACGTTCAGATTTCAATTATCCACTGATGAGGAAGAGACACTGCAAGAGCAAAAAGGGGAGAGAGGACAATGACGGTGAAGGGGAGGGAATGAAACAGAGAGGGAGAGGGGGGATGTAGGCTTCTTTTTAGTAGCAATAACAATTCAATCAGGGAGAAATGTATATGGAACTAAGTGCTACGTAATGGGAAACAGGCTAATGCAGCTACACATTGAAGGAGAGAGAAAGCAGCAGAGATAGATAGATAGATAGATAGATAGATAGATAGATAGATAGATAGATAGATAGATAGATAGATAGATAGATAGATAGATAGATAGATAGATAGATAGATAGATAGATAGATAGATAGACTGAGAGATATATAGATAGATATAAATGGACAGATAGAGAGAAAAGTGGAAGGAAATCCATCAACCAAAACACTTAATTTCCTCAAAATATGCAATCATGTTAGACTGGATTGGAGCATGTCACAAACTCAAATACAACGCTGACATTCTCTTAATCTTCCAAGCGTTGCCATGTGTGTGTGTGTGTGTGTGAGGGTGTTTGTGTGGCTGTGTGTTCATGTGTGCAAAGGGATTTTGAAGAACATCACTCCATGTTGGACTGACATGCTTCATCAGAGCATCTAGGTCAGCATGAGATCGGAGAGAGTAGAAAAAAATACACAAAGTGACTTTTTGTAGAAAACGAGAGACATTAAAATGATGAGTGAGGAGGGAGTAAATGAAGCTGCATAGGAGCAATGAAGAGAAAGACAAGGGGAAAAGATTAAAAGAGGGAAGCTGCAAGGTTGGCTTTATTTCTCTCATTTTTACACTTCTCTCCCAGTCCAGTTCCAAGAATGATTTGAGCCCAATTCTGGTGTTAAATTATTAGCGCTGTATTCTTTATTAAAGGCACATAGGGGACTTAAAGCAATCCAATATGCAGGAAATGAGACGCGGCACCAGATGCAGAGAAAAGGTTTCTATGGTTCAGTTATTTAAATTCTTACCCACAGCGAGTTCTTCCACCAAAAGGGATTGGGGCTTGCACCGTGTCAGGAGATTAACACTCTCTCAAGTGGCATTTTCTTGTTTTTTAATTCACACTCACCTGCCAAGGTTACTCTCTATGTCTCTCTCTTTGTTACCCACACACACACACACACTCTGTACTTTTTTTTCCTTCTCTTTTTCTGCAGTTCTCCAATTACAAACACAAATCATCTTCTCTCTCCCACATTGTTTAATTTGGCAGCCAGTGCTTAAGCTCTTTAATGAATGTTTCCATGTTCAATAACACCCAGATTCTCGTTCTCTCTCAATCTCTTTCTCTCTCTCTCTGTCTTCCATGCACACACACCCGCACATAAACCACACACACATACTGTACATGCATATACACACACGTAATGGGCCAGATTTCATATTGTGAGTTTTGAAAGGAACATAAATCACTTTTTGATCACTTTGTCTGCTTTCAAAAAAGCACAAGACAACACAAAAGAGAGAGGTGGGACACTTTGAAATGGTTAATGGTTTATTTAATAGTTTATTTACGAAGGTCAGATTTGTCTGCATTCACTGTGAATCAGGTTAAAACCTTTTCATTTTATAATACTCACCCCCACCCAAACCACTGCAGCATGCCGTGGGAGATATTCTGTCTCATCCCAAATGTGAATAGATGTTTCCGGTGAGACGCTGTCGAATTTAATATTACACGTTTCTAAGAGCAGTACTCCAATTTCTCCATGCATGCTTAGAGGAGACAGGTTCTTCGTTTTTGACATTACGAGTCGTTGGAGAGGAGGAGTAAGCAAACATTTATGGAGTGTGTTTCTGCTGTTCCTGGTTGAGTGCGTGTTGGTGATGCCTTGACAGTGGTTCCACATTGTTGCCCTTACATCAACCAGATTGATATGAAGCACGCAAGGCTGCATGGTGCGCTGCTGGTTTGCCTTAAGTGAGCACGAGAAAAAGAAGGCCGTGGCAGATGCACACACTTGCGCAGGAATACACAAACATACAGATGCATGAACAATTATGCTGACACTCACACACACACACATACACACACACATGAAAAATGACTCTGACATGCATACCCTTGCTCCTCTCTGTTCTTTCTGTGTTGCATTCTTTGTCACAAAGACACACACGTCTGGTTCCTCTTTCTCCCTCCCACAGTGTCTCTCTCACACACACACACACACACACACACACACACACACACACACACACACACACACACACACACACACACACACACACACACACACACATCAGTATTCGGGGAAATCAGTATTCTGTGCAGCTTCCCAGGTCGGCCGGACGCTGATCCATCAAACCCCGACACTGTGTCGCTTTGTATCTGCGGCAACCTTCAACGTTAAAGAGGAGCACCGACAGTCCTCTGTCACCAGGAAATTCTCTGCGTATATTTGTGTGTGTCTCTCTCTATACATGTGCTTGTTCACATTCATAGACATTCTCCCAAATATACTGACACACAATCATTCATGCACACACACTGACGGATACACACATGCTCACACCCACCAAATAATTCATATCTTAATGGCTGATGTTACCGTTTCATCCAGACACTTCACGTTCCCAAGCTCCCTCCAATCACAAAAGAAGTGTGTGTGTGTGTGTGTGTGTGTGTGTGTGTGTGTGTGTGTGTGTGTGTGTGTGTGTGTGTGTGTGTGTGTGTGTGTGTGTGTGTGTGTGTGTGTGTGTGCATTTGTCTGTAGCAGCTATCTTAGCTTGTCTCTTTGATCAGCCTATAAAAGCACTGAGGCGTGGACAGATAGCCTGGACCAACACACTATCGCTCCTTCACTCCCCTCTGAGTCTCTCCTTCTCCCTCACACACATTAACCGCCATGAACACACACCGACACACTCGAAAAAACACTTTCCCGTGTGTAGCTGCATCTCTCCCATCACCCAGTGGCTATGAGGAGTATTGGGTTGCCTCTTCAGCTTTATCTTTCAGGAGTGGTGAATACCTCAGCTTCAGTTTATCTGTTCTCCTCTTTATACTTAAAATTGTATTTCGCTGAAAGTGAATGTATAATCTTACATAACAAAAGTGAGTATGTCCCTTTGCAAAGTGATGGCAAATATTGATACCCGGTGGACAGCTGCTCTGCTAGTGACTTTAAAACCATCACACACTGAGAAATAATCTGTTTGCTTTCCACTGCAGTCACAACAGCAGTGATTCGATTTACTGCGCTGCCTCGGTTTTTCCCAAACACTGGAACTTGGGAAATGAGATTTTGACTTTATCGCAATTTTGCACAATAGAATAAGTATGTATTTCCTTCTCTCTCCTCCTCTCCCCTTTCCTCTCTACCCCTCTACTCTGTCTCTGTTTCCCCACCATAGATCAGTATATTCATGACCCACTTGTCTAACTATGGCAATGATCGACTGGGCCTTTACACATTCGTCCACCTTGCCTCCTTCCTTCGCTCGTGGACAAACTTGAAACTCCACACACTCCCACCCCTGCAGCTTGCACACAAGTACTTCCAGCTTTTTCCCGAACAAAGGAACCCGCTCTGGCAGGTGTGTTTTGCATTTCCCCACATGTATGGGCTTGTGTGTTTCTGCTCTTGTTCCGTACTGTGCGTTCCTGGGTTCAAAAATATTCTTATTATGTGGATTAAATGGATTTATTTGGTTTTTATTTTCAAGTATGCTAGCTTTGTCTCAAAAGCCTCGAAATGAAAGAAAGATAGACTATTTAAATAGTATTCACTCTTTTTTATTATACCAAAAAAAAGATTTATGACTTTTTTTTTTAGCACAAGGGAAACAAACAAAACAAGAAAAGGAATTAATATACAAAGATTATGGATATAATTGAATCAGCATGGTGGACATTATGGTCCAACAGAGTCTGACACAAACAATAAACCATAGAGGTACCAATATACTGAAAATCAATATGATTAAAAATCAAGCAACAACAAAAAAAAGGAAACAATCAGGTAAACAGACGAGGAGCACTAAAGAGCAAGGTAAGAGACAATAAAATAGCAAAGACTGAAATATAGATGTGAACAATTGATTAGCCTTTCTATTCATTCAACCATATTTAGGCAATTTATAGTAGTGGACAAAATTATACGTGAACGCAGTGAAAGAGGGAGTACTGCCATTCAGCTTACAAGTATGAATATGATATTTACCCAAAGTAATAATAAGGTTACCAGATTGGAAATTATTGCTACCAAGTTTTCCATGAAAAAGATAATATAATTGTATGCAAATTATGGAAGGTTACCCATTTTTAACAACAACCAGGTATCAATAAGAGACTAAAACAAATTAGTGTATGAACATGGTTTCAGCTTCTAAATATGCAAGGATCTGCATCAAATTTAATTATTTTGTGAAGAAAATCACTTACAGGGCAGATTGCTGTTTGCTATTTAAAAATAATTTGTTGGACTTTAATAGAATTAGGACATTATAGATAAAGAGAAAAGGACTATCCCCTAAAAGTGACCTCTATAAACCTTACAGAGCATGAGTTGAAGTCCCCCAAATTATTTTGTTTAAAATCCAGACCAACCGTTATGTTAGCACAATTTATCCAACAAAATGACATCACCAACTTTTAGAGAAGGTGAGGAAAGTGCAATCAAAGAAAATTGCATACTGCTTTGTATATATCGAGGGAAAGGAATGGGAATAAGTTTATAGATTTTGTCATATCTATTTCCAGAAATAATAATTTAATATAAGTTGGTAAAATCTTAAAAAGCTTAAAAAAAGTTCTATCTGAATTCAGTAAATCATAGACACATTTTAAACAATTTTCATACCAATCACCTATCAAAATGGATTTTCTGTTTATAATATTAATTTTGTTGTAGACAATACAGCTCTGAGGATTTGATTGTAAAGTTGTTCAAGTATTTTTTTATATTATTGTTTGAAAAATGATGCATTATTTTTCTGTCTTGGTGTCCTTGTAAGTTCATGCCTATTGGCAATAGTTGTATGCATGACACACCAACAAAAACATAATTCAGTCATTGAAGTCAGTAAACCCTGCATGTACTTAAGGTGTATAGGCACGTATGTTATTGTATGTTTTATGTGTACATCATTACTTAAATCACTAATTGTTTGTCTGTGCCTTTGTAGAACCCATGCGATGACAAACGACATAAAGACATCTGGTCTAAAGAGAAAACCTGTGACAGGTTACCCAAGTTTATGGTCATAGGCCCACAGAAAACAGGTAAGCTACACACAAACTCAGACATGCACATACAACAGAGAGACTCCTTCAGTGGGTCCAGGTGTCTATAGATCCTTAACATCAGAGTCCATTCATTCAATCCCCCTAGCTGCTTTGGTCCTGTCAAAGCCAGACAAAGGAGAAGGCTCTTGCTTCCTTTCTTCCACCCCGCTACCACCCCCTCCTTTTTCTGAATTTCTCTCTCAAAGAAAAAAACATGAGATTATTAAAAATCTGTATACGCTGGCTACATGTGATCACAGGAATTGTAATTGCTGGTGTTTGATGTGAGAGGTGAGGAGGTCCTGTAATGCTGCTAATTAACCAGGTGATAATTTACTAATGGGGTCACTATGGCAACATTAGCAGTCCGACAACAACCACAGTACAATAAATTATTATTTTATTGCAGGGTATGCCTCACATGTCAGAGATGTTAGAGCAAATGGGAAAACAGGGTGAGGGGGGGAGTAAAAGGATGCGTGGGAGTAATTTTTAGGAGAACGGGGTGAAAGGGAGTTACTGAGGGTGAGACTGAGGGCACGGCCAAAGCCCTAGGTGCTGATTGGTGTCAAATGGTTTGTGAACCATTTGATAGGGAAGCCTGTGATCTTTGCACACAGCTCACACACACAAAGTGTATTCTCAGCAAGATATAAATCATGCGAAGGGTAAAATCATCCAGTATGGATCAGTGGATGGCAGCTAACGCACACACACAGACACACACATACTGCTCTCTGCTGAGCTGCATTAACGAGCCAGTTATGAATTATGCCCTTTCTTCCAGGAACGACGGCACTTTATCTCTTCCTACTGATGCATCCCTCCATCTCCAGTAACTTCCCCAGTCCAAAGACATATGAGGAGGTCCAGTTCTTCAACACCAATAACTACCACAAAGGAATTGACTGGTAAGAAAACAAACACACACGTATCCTATCACACTTATCATTCTCTCTCTGGGCCTTTCTATCAGTCAAAAGGTGAAAATAAATATTATAAACAACGCTTTTCCATTTGGCAAGGTTGTTGTAGATGTCAATGTGTCTTGCAGACTTCAGTGATACATTAAGCAGTTCAAAACTGTTTAAAAACATCTTCAAAAAGATCTTTGAAGCATAAAAAAACCATAAGCCAACAGACATATGGATGCCTAAATTGACCCATAAATGAGTTACTTAGCTGACAGAGACACAGCTGGTGTAGTCTCAGAAGTCATCCAGAAAAGACATAACTCTGAAAATGTGTCATTAAACACTGTTAAAATGATATTGTCAAGTTTATTTTAGGCCCCCTGTATAAGAACAGATTAAGACCATAACTTTGAGAATGTATCTGACTTTGAAAATAATTTTACAAATTTAGCACACTCCTCTCTGGGTGACTGAGTTTGCCTTTAATGCTGTGATGCTTTGCTATGAGGCGTGTAGCATGGGTGTGCGTATGTGCATTTGCATTTCCTCTCAATTTCCTGACTGTCTGTTGCCTCAGGTACATGGAGTTTTTCCCCGTGCCCTCTAATGTTAGCACGGACTTCCTGTTTGAGAAAAGCGCGAACTACTTCCCCTCAGAGGAGTCTCCGCGTCGAGCTGCTGCCCTGCTGCCAAAGGCCAAGATCATCACCCTGCTCATCAACCCCTCTGACAGGGCCTACAGCTGGTATCAGGTACAAACACACAGAATATATTAGGTGCCAGTGACTCCACATGTGTTATTTTTTAACTCCATACAGCGGCCTGCTTCATCGTATGACGTGCTTCATCGCTGTATTGATTTTAATTGAATTCTGTATTCAAGATTGTAGTTGGAATTGGATTTCTCTCTGTGAGTATGGAGTTAATGAGCCTGATTTTTCCATAAGTCTCAGTGTGGGAAATGTCACAAGATCCTGAAATCTTCCCCTCAAGTCCGTTTGATTAATGAGACATGAATGTCAACAACGTGCCAGCTCAAATGTCATTGTCGACAATAAAAAATGGTCTCTCATGCAAAGTTATGAATCTATTACTTGACGTTTAAGACATGGAATGAGATCAATTGTACAATTGGAGTGGTTCTTTATGAGGCTGTATCTGCTTAACTTCCCAGCATCAAAGAGCTCACGAGGACCACGCAGCCTTGCGGTTCACCTTCTACGATGTCATCAGTGCAAGAGTGGGAGCACCGGCCGAGCTCCACTCCCTGCAGAGCCGCTGTCTCATCCCCGGTCTCTACTCCTCACACCTAGAGAGGTGGCTCACTTACTACCCTGCTAACCAGGTACGCACAGGCACAGACCGTTGCCCTGTAATACCAATATCATGCACAGATCACACAGTATGCAATGTAAAAACCATGTATTGGTTTTGTATGATGAGATTTGTTGTTACCACATTTGGAAGAAAGGGAATGAAAATTTTTTTTTGGTGGAATGGTATTGGTAACTATATATATTTTGCATTGTTTGAAATCTCATTATTTTGTGTCTAGATGGGAACTACGTACAGTAACACTTTATTCATTGCCTGAAGAAATTAAACTTCACAATAAGAAATAGAGTTAAATGATATGTTACACCAGCTTTCACAGTTCTGTTTTCATGCATTTGTCATTCAAGTGGATCAAATTGTACTAAAGAAGCTGCTCTCATGCTTTTCATAAACAAGCTGTATAATAGTACCCAGTGTTACAGTATGAATGTATCTGTGTGTAGGTGATGATTATAGATGGCCATCAGCTGAGAACTGACCCTGCGGCAGTGATGGATGAAGTCCAGAAGTTCCTGGGAGTCACCCCTCACTTCAACTACTCCCAGGCCCTTACGTAAGTCTCTCTTACGTCTCTTCCATCTCTTCCATCCCCGGCGTCCCTTGGTAACAAGCCTTTCTACCTGGCATGCACGTCGATAGAAATCTTAGTACAGATTCATGCTGTAACAAGACTCCAAACCCAAATCTGTGTGAAGCCTGACATCTATTGGTGAACAGTGGGGCACTAAACTGGTCATCTCTTTGGTGCCAGGTGGTGTCCTTCTCTGAAAACTACAACAGGCAGTGACATCACATGGCATCAAAGAGCAGCCACTAGCAGTCAGTGCACGGCCTGCTTTAAGCTGTTACATTTATCCCTTTACTTAAAATTAGTTTTACAATATTGTCAGTATTGGGTTGGGTAAATTGTATGTAGTAGCATGTTGTCCCAATAGAGAGAGCAAAGAGGATATAGATAGAAGACAAACAAGAGATGATGAGACAAATAAGAGAAAATAAACATCAAGGAATTTTTCTTACATTTAAGTATAGGACATGGCAGAAGTTCTTAGGTATAATGGTAAATTAAGGTTAAGGTTGCAAAAAGGAGTCATTTCTGTGTGTCAAAAAACGTAGCCGGTCATTTTTTGTAACTTGTAATGACTCGGTAAGCCTTATGTATTCGAATTGCCGGTAATCAATGATAGACACTTACATGTCCTGACAATCATATTCAAGGTATCACTTCCAAACATATTAGGAATATTGACATCTGATTACATTGCTTGTAGAATTATGCAGTCCATAAATATTGTTTTATTACATATACACATATACTGAAGCAGCAATAAAAAAATGATGACTGTTCTTGCCAAAAAGACAGTCAAGAAGTGAAGTCTCAGCTCCCTGAGCGGCTGGCCTGGGATCAAATCCCAACAGAGCGTTATCTGTCTCACTTACACTGCCTGCCTGTCTGTATTACAGCTGTCAGAATAAATAAAAATACGAAAAGGTTAGTGCACTACACAGTGTCAATCCGAAAGACCTTAAACAGCAAAGTCCCAAGTGATCAAGGTAAATCCGTAAAGCAACTTCTACAGTATGAACTAAACATATTCTTTGCATTATTTCACAATGGATAAAAAAGGCGGGTGAAATGGAAAAAACAACTGGTTTTATTGTGGAAGCAAAATATGATGTCTGTAGCCTAGAATAAACATGTTGACTAAATTAGCTTTGGCCTCTTGATGGTCTCAACTCATTCTCCCTTTGAGATTTTTCAGGTGACCTTTCAATTTGGGAGGAGTGGTAGCTGGTTTATTTATCTTGAGCACCACTCATCAGAATGCATCTGCTTTCAAGCCCTCAAATCTCCAGACAGGGACATCTAGAATATGTAGCTCAGATTGGGACAGAGAGTGCCTCTGTCTTGAATCACCATCCCACATGCATACAAATAATGTGTAAAGAGATGCATTTTGACAGAATAATAAAGAGGCTGTGTGCGTGTTTTGGGTGAAGACAGAGTTACACAAAAGCCTAATCTTTCTTTTCAACTTCTCATTCTTTTGACATGGCAGCGGTCTGACAGATCCTCAACACTGGAGCCTATTTATTTAATCCCTCTCTATTTTCTTTCTCCTGTTCTGTCAGAGGAAAACTGAAGGAGAACCACTTAACTCTTTTTTTCTTTTTTATATACCCGTTGATGCATGCGAATAAAAAACAATATATGCATCTTTCAGTCACATCAACATTAGCCTTTACACTCAGACTGCCAAATAGCAGATAACAGTAATGTATATCTTTTTACCTCTTCTTTTGATGTACTTTGTACTACTATATTGCAAAATGTGTCTTAATGTATACATGCATTGACTTTTTCTAAGAAATTGACAGTAAGTAGTAGATAAACATGAATACAAATAAACAGTACACGTACAGGCAAACCCATACATACCTCATCTGCAAATAAACACTTAAATATGCGTATATAGTGAATGTGTGTAAAAATCTATATACATGCATATGTATTCATGCATATCCACAAGACAACAAGTATATATTTACTAGGGTTATTTGTTTTGAATGTCCCCTACCATCTCAATTGCTTTTTGATAGGTTGTCACATAACATGCTGGCGGGGTGCAACAGTCTTTGCAGGCAATTTGGCTTGACAAGGAAGGCTCATAGAACAAATATGGAAAGTTATTGAGACATCATATTTATTCAAATATTTCTCTCTCCTATTTCTGTATTTTTTTTTACATTAATTAATTAATTGAATTACCATCTTAGGCACATACAGCACGTACATCCCCAAGTGATTATGTCGATTCTTATCTCATTGTAATTATCTCTCTTTGGGAGACATGTTTTCTGATGTCTGCTCTTTCCAAAACCGAAGTTGTTAAAACACACGTTGGATAAAACAAGGAAGACATACTGTCCTCGTCCTTCAATCAGAGGATCGGTGGTTTGATCCCCGACTCCACTTGTCCATGTCAATCATACCTTGGGCAAGACACTTATCCCCAAATTGCTCCTGTAGGCTGTTCCTGCAGTGTATGAATAGGAATGAATGGTGAGATAGTCCTGATGGGCAGGTTGCACATTGCATGGTAGCCTCTGTCATCAGTGCATGAATGGATGTGAATGGGTGAATGACTTGTAATGTTAAAGCGCTTTGAGTGGTTGGACAAGTCCATTTACCATTTACCCTAACTTAGGTTGAATACTTTAATTCAAATTGTTATTATGATTTCTCTTCTCTTACATCCATCTCTCTCTGTTTCTTTTATCGCAGGTTTGACCCTCAGAAGGGCTTTTGGTGCCAGCTCCTTGAAGGAGGAAAGACAAAATGTTTGGGAAAAAGCAAAGGGAGAAAGTACCCTCCTATGGAGCCAGAGGTAAACATAAACATTGTAAATAAAATAGTGGGAAAGAAAATATATGCATTGAATTAAATGTTTGACAAAGGGAAAAAGAAAAAAGAAAAAGCAGCAGCCTGACTGACAGTGATACACAGTCCCCTCCACCGCTGTGGCAAAATTTCCCACAGGACTCAGCGGTGGGGTGAAAACTGTCAGCCAATCAGATCCAGCCAGAAAGTTACAACCTAATTATGAGGACTCAATAGTGACATAGCACCCGTGAGAGAGGAGATGGGGGAAGGTTGGGAGAAGGAGAAAATCCGATTCATAAATCTTTGTCCTGGCTGCTGATTCCACAGAGGAGAGACCAGACCTGCCAACAATGAAGACCAACACACATACACACAATTTGTCCTCCCTCATGTGATCACAGCTAATGGCTGCACCTCAGTGTCACCTGTAATTAAACTGCATTTGAATTTTCACCAAGGGGACAGAAGGAGAGGACAGATGAGGAGGAGGAGGGAAATGGAGGGAACACCAGGGAGGACAGATACAGAGGGGGAGATGAGGGATGCACACAGGAGGGAGAGAGATAATGGATCTCATACATCCATGTAATTTTCCCCTTCTCTCTAGCCTCTCTTTTCTTAGCTCTGTTCATACCGCTCGGCACGTAGTGGCCCTAAAGTCCTTTTGAGGAAAAATAAACTAATCTGAAGATGGTGGCACATCATTAATCTCTCTCAATTTCTTGTTTGCCCCGTACTCTCATGCTGTCTTTTTATTTCCTCCTCTAATTATGCCTCTCTCCAAACCTTCTTCCACTCACCTTTCCTGTCTTCTTCTATACTCCTTTTTTCCCCTCCTTGCTCATGTCTCTCCCCCATTTCTGCCTATTTCCATATGTTTTACTATTCTTTCTGTCTTCTGCTTCTGCCACTTATCGAACACTGACTCACCAACTTTACTCATTCCCTACATGTTTTATTTCCTCCCTTGATCTCCCATGTCTGCTCATCCTCTTACCTGTTTTGCTCTCACCCTTCCTCTTCTTCCATATCTTTCCCCCTCCTGTCTCTTCAGGCACATGCATATCTCTCCAGGTACTACAGGGAACACAACGTGGAGCTGTCAAAGCTGCTGCATCGCCTCGGACAGCCCCTTCCCTCCTGGCTAAGAGAAGAGCTGCAGAAGGTCAGCATGCATTAAACTCTATGACACTTATCTCATCAGCTTACATGTAAGTCAAAATTTCAAAACAGACTTGCGTCAGCAGGTAGTGCAAAACTTGTTGTGGAGGCCCATGAAAAGTCGGTTTCATAGATTTATTATCTTTCTGATGATTATTTTAGGTTATTTCTGCTTTATTTGATAGTGAGAGAGATACACAGTAAAGGCACATGAGAAAGAGGGGATGTCATGCAGCAAAGGGCCCTGGGCCGGATTTGAACCTGGGCCACTGCAGTAAAGACAATTAGAGGTATAGTTAGACAGAAAAACTAGTTATTATTTATTAAGCGTTGCCAGATTTTGATTCAAACTTTGATCACCTCTGATTGGTGCATGGAAATATATTTGTCATCACGTCTTTTAACAGAGACCGGCTCACTTCAAACCACTGAGACTGGAAAGAAAAACACAAAACAGAAATCCCCATTGTGAAATAAGCCAAACTGTTCTGAAAGAAAGATTATCTTCATGTAGAACCCCATCACTCATGGGAAGAATCTGACTGAATATGTTTCAAGGGCCTTCAAGCCATTAGTTAAATCATACAAAGCAAGCAACAAAAGCAAAAGGTTTGGATAGAGTAACAATGGATGATTCAAAATACAAGGAGAATGCACATATTGCTGGCTTCTTTGGAAAAAGACATCCTCTGATTACCTCCTAATCCTGTCGAGGTATTCAAAGCATGGCCTTAAATGAGGCTTCCTGGTGTCGCCTCACCTTGATCTCAGCAGGGCGCTCTTTCTTCTACAGTACTCAACATTGTTTGCCTTTTGTCAGTGGATTTGTTTGTGCTACTGTTTGCCACCGGTTGTGATTCAGAGAGAGCCACTTGACAAGTCCGCTTCGGTTTCCAGCCCATTCACAGCAATTGCAGAATGCGTTCATTCCTTTTTCATGGTTGGCATTTGAATCATTAGGTAAACAAAATGGAATTAAATTACTACTTTTTCCTTTTCTTTTGCCTCTTCTCTGTTTCCCTCTCCATCCCCTCCCTCTCTTTACCTCTTTCTGAAGGTTAGATAACCTTTGCATCCATGAACCAGGTTTAAAGGTCAAGGGGTCAGGAACCAGGAGCACCTGACCTTCAGATGATCAATCTGTGGCCTTTTAGTGAACCCCGAGGTGAGGGCAAGGACAAGGTGCCTTGTTTCACCTAGGAGCTGTGACACAGCTGGAGGGAGCAGCGGGCTGAAGCTGAGCTCATGGAAGGATGAAAGGCTGGATGGAGGAACCAGAGCTTCAGGGGACTCTGCCAGTTCTGCAGAAAGTCGAACTATAAGGAAGAGCCACATTATCAGGATGAAGAGAACCACGATAGACAAGGAGCATTTGGCGAGTCTCTTATGCTCAAACCCTGTTCTGAACTGTGATGAACTCTCGTGATGAGCTGCACTGACTTGTAATAACTGATAGTTATTGCTTTTTGTTTAATTTTCACCTCTAATTTATAATGCCAGAGCAGCGCTGGTCAGCTGTGCGTGGTTCCCATAGAGATGACTTTGCTCTAAGTTCTGTTCCATGCATCTCCAAGACAAAAAAAAGCTCCCCCTTTGTGATTTTGTTTTTCTATCTTTTAGTTGTTTTTTTTGTCACAATGAGAGTGAATAAGCAGGGGGGATGAGTGCATAGACTCAGGGTGAGTGACAGAATTCCCACTATAGGTTTTCATTGTTTTATGATTACATTTTTATAGTGAAGCTAGTTTCTGGTAGATCCCGTAGCCTTGTTCACCTTTAGAGAAGTCAGTTGAGGCTTTCACTGGAAAGTATGGCCTTGAAATAAGTCACTGAAGCAAGATGCATTGCCCTCTCATTATTTCCCTGTGACAAGCCATGCAGAAGAACGCGGTGTCCATTTAGCAGAGCATGAGCGCTGAGGGCACATGAGTTTGTGGGAAGAAAGCAGACCAAAATGAGCCTAATGGATATGCCACTTAATTCCAAGACTCTTTAAGTAGCTACTGTAACCGCAGGCTGATTTTGTTTTGTCAGTGTTTCATTTAAGTCTCAACCTTTTTTTTTTCCCCTTTTTTTTAACCAATGGCCTATGTTGTTGAGCTTCTATTTGAATGCAAAAAAATCCTAAATGTCAGACACAGAAATCGAAATTAAAGAAATGGATATTGCTGACGGCATAAGATTTATTTTTTTAATGAGGAAGCAACACAAATGAACCATATTGTACCGGGACACACCTACGTACACACATGTGGAATCTAATCTTTGGCCTGAATGGATGAAAATAGACTCAAGGTAAGTGGAAAATGATGACAGTTTGCTCTCCGAGGAATTTCTGCCTCTCCAGTATTGCATCAGTCACCAGTAACTGACGTACTATAATGTTCAGTTAAACAACAAGGTTGTGTTACTATTCCTGTTTTCGCAATATAACAGAAATGCACAGAGCACACGTGTCAGACTGCAAAGTATATATGAGACAATGGAAAATAAAAGAAGAAAGAAGCCATTATGGACAAACAACAAAATAGCAGACAATAACACCTCCACAGTCCTCTTTGTTTAGTAAATTACTGCAGCTGAAGATTCCATTCTAAATCTTCTGAGAGCCAAACTGTTTCCACTTGTCACACATGATGCATTGGACCACAATGCATTTACATGCTTATTCAGAAAGAGTAATGCATTAGAATATATCGACCACATTTTGTGGTCATTTTTCAGGTTGCTCAACAGGGACAAAACAAATAGGGGGGTTTGAAAGAAGAAGACTGGAACTCCAGAAGATATCCACTCGATCCACTCAGACTGCTGATGCTACATATTAACTTCATACACACTTCTAAAAAGGTATTTGTTGAAAAAAAGAATTTGGTCCCCAATCACTTGCATTGAAAGACCATTAAAAAGTGATCTTTTCAAGGCCAGTGTGAGGAACAGGAGGATTTTTTTATGACAGAACTATTGTTTTATAATAAAACAATGTGGACCTACCCTCCAAGGCACAGCATGGTAATAACATATTAGTCAGTGTTAGCTGGTGTGGGTAAGGGTTTTGATATCCTGCAGTGAGGGTTGCCAGGTGAGATTGTATTTGTCAATCTGCTGTTGAGTTTTTTTATTTTTTATTTCTGTTCATAAAATGTAGCACATTTACAAACTACCTTGATTGTGATGGAGGGCCTTGAAATTTCCAAAGCCACCTTATACGTTTTTGTCTTATGAGGCACACACTACAGCCCAAACACGCCTGATGGGTCGGACTGTGTGAGAAATCAATTTAAACATCCATCACCACGACCATCCTCCTCCTATCCACTAGGTGTCCCTGTTGCTGCTTTTTCCTGGTTGTCTGTTGCAGGTGCTGAATGGAGGCTCTTCAGTTCCATGAGCCACACCTGGGCCCTTTCAGTGCTCTGGCCATAAATAACTCCCTCATTTAGAAGCTTCGGCCTCTCTAGTGGAGACTCTGTCGTCCTGCTGGCATGATGCAGCGTTTGCTTTATGTTCTCTGCATTCCTTTTATGTGTTTTTTTTAAAATAAATTACTTTCTTAGCAGCCTGCTCATCTGGTCTTCCATGTTTGTCGTAGATTTTGAGCCAGGCTGTGACGGTTAGGGGTGAAGGACAACACAGCATGTGAATGTCAGCGAGAGAACATTTGGTCTTTATTTGAAATTCCAAGACATTTTGACTCTTTTTAAGCAACTCTCCAATTGTACACTCATAGAACCCCTTTAGGCAGATATGGATGAAAGATACAATATACATAATGGCTTCCGACAAATCATTATCATTATCAATTATTATTATTATGTTGCTCCATTCCTGCAGTAGCCCCTTGTGTTTGTAAGGTGCCCGAACTGACTGAGTGAAGGGGACTGAAATCATTTACAGCAGAGTTAGATCTCTACTGCAGCGTTCCAAGAGCAGTTAATAGCTGGAAGGCGTCAGCGTTTTTACATTTAAAGTCTATGACCTGCATACTTTATATATGAAAAAAGTACTTTTTGGACATGATATCATGGTTGCTCTTTTTTTCTGTTATAACAGCATAAATTAAACAGATGTGTGCTGCAGTGTGGCTTACAATTTTGATGAAGGTATGTAGATGTGATTATAGTTTTGAAGATTCTAAAATAGAAAAATAAAGGAAGTACATTACTAAAGGCTTGCACATCAAGATGTAAAAGTTTTCAAGTTATCCAAATCCCAAATCCACAAACATATTTTCCGCCATCTTCAAAAGCAGCTGGCTGAGAAAGGTACTTCAAGCGGCCAATTTGATATTAACTATTATACAGGTTTATTCCTTAACCTCAGATCTTTCCCAACTGGTTTCCCCTCATGTTGTCAGAGTTTAAGGGATGGAAACAGATATGAGTAGAAATAAATGATCCGTGTAAAATGAGACCTTCTGTTCTGCCCCATCGCTGGTGACATTTCATATTGTGTCATTAGTGCAGAGAGCTATAGCTAAAGGTTCAGTGGGGATAGCAAAAAGAAGAATACAGAAAAAGCCAATGGTAGTTTGGTTCCACTTTTCATCTCATTTGAATGATTGTGCACAATATTTTCATACTGATTTGCTTATGTTGGATGATTTGAATAATACTGAAGCTTGGAGGTCTGAAAAAATCAAAAGCAGCAGACAAAAAAATCCACCCTCAAAATCAACACAAGAACAATGCAAAATCATAAGAAGCAAAGGGGTTTTAATATTCAGTTTAAAAACACAGTTTTATAGACATTATGAACATTATGTAAGTGAATCTTGGATTGAATAAACCTTTACATTTATTTGACTAACACTTATTATTTACTTCTATATCAAGGATTTGTTTTTTAATTTATATGTTTGATTTGTTGATATTCATATCAGCCCAAACAAAAGGACATTTACAATTGAAACATACATATCTGTACTATGCTTAATAATGTCTTACATGTTAAATTATGTCATAATATAATGGAGCATCACAGTGTCTTTAAACTGGAAATATATACGTTTTTTTATGTTTGATTTTGAATCAACCATATAGAACTATAGATCCAGTGTTTAGTAATGCATGATAATGACCACAAGAGGGTGCTCTCAGACAACGAGGCCAACTTTGCTCAAAGCAATCAACTCTCAGCAGAAGTAACCCAAAATAAATTCTGATGGAGTTGCACATTAATGACCACAAACATTCCCCTGCAGAATGTTGTCCCTTCTAGCCTTGTTAGTTAATTGAACGATCTGTTTCTGTGTTCATGTGACTTATAATTAAATTTAGATTAAAAACTTTTATGTAACTAACCTATGCTTTATCAAAAGTCTATGAGGATTAAAAAGGAAATGTTCACTTATTTACAGGCGGTAACGCATTACGACGATGTCTCATAAATGCTCATTAAATCATCATTTTAAAATCAAGCAAAAGCGTGTCGCTCTGAAAAAAACTTTCAGAGCGATACAACATTCATACATTTTTAAGATTCCTTTCAACATAATTTGAAGCATTGTCTTAGCTCATGGTTTGGTATGTACTTTGACTTTGAAAATATTTGACAACAAATGATAAATTAGGTTTGTTGTGACCCCTTGACTCCCTCTGTCTTCTATGCTTGCTTGCTTCTGGTTTTTCTTGCAGGACCAGGGTCATCAGGTTCATGAGCCACACCTGGGCCAGTGTGGTTCAGCGTATCATGCTCACCACCTTCCCTCAGGGGCTCTCTCTTCCTTTGCTGACACGGCTGCTGGTTTGTTTTGTTTGTTGCAGACCCTTAACACATCCATACATGCTTAGATGACTAATTAATACAAATAATAACTTTATTTATATAGCACCGTCAAAAACAGAGTTTACAAAGTGCTTTGACAGACAAAGCAGCAAAAGCAAGGAAATAAAACAACAGAAAGCTCAACAGTGAGACCAAACAAAGTAAAACAAACTAGGAGTAAGAGTTAAACCTTGATAAAACAGTACAATAGATAAAACAATAAAACCAATTGATAGGATATCATCAACAATAAAACCAGTAAAGTGACAACATCATATAAAAGCCAGTCTGTAAAATGGGGTTGAAGAAGTGATTTAAAAGAGATTACGGATTCTGCAATTAGAAAGAGATTACGGAATCTAAGGCTGCTAACTGGCTCATAAGGGGTCAACATTTATTCCTTATATTTTGGGGCCAGACCCATAAGTTCTTTAAAGGTGATCAGTAAAATCTTCAAATCAATTCTTAAACCAACAGGGAGCCAATGAAGAGAAGCCGGGATTGGCGTGATGTGATATTGTCTGTTAAAGCCAATAAGAAGCCTAGCTGCTGCGTTCTGAACTAGTTGGAGGCAGGAGAGTGACTTTTGGTTTATGCCAGAGAGGAATGAGTTACAGTAGTCAAGTCTTGAAAAGATAAATGCATGAATTACTTTTTCCAGGTCAGGTTGAGAGAGGATCAGTTTGATTTTGGAGATGGTTCTAATTTAAAGGAAACAGGACTGGACAATGTTTGTGATTTGTGGTTTGAAGGTTAAATCAAAATAGATTAGTACTCATAAGTTGTGGACCTTATGTTAACAGACAGGGAACCAAGGGCACTTTCAATGGGACGGATTGGGTTTGGGTGACTAAATAAACTAAATAATTGGATAAAAACACTGTTAGGCCTGGGCGGACTGTAGGTTATTAAAATGATCACTGGATCTTTAGAGTTCACAACAAAACCAAGATGCCAAATGAATTAAAACACTTGTGTAAAATGGGAGTGCATTTAAAACTTTTCTGTTGATAACGGCAACACCCCTGCCATCTCTTTTAAACCGAGGGGCACAAATCCCAGCTTTTGAGTTGGACTGTGAAAGGTGAGAGTGGTCATTGTCTGTTAGGTCCATAAGTAAACATAAACTGTACAAAAGAAAAGGCCATTAGCGGCTAAAGTAAAGGACTTATAGTCATTACAATTAGAATATTTGTTTGTTTGTTGCTAAGATTTTAAGCAGCTTCTCACTATAGCTGTTGGTCGCATTTCTTAAATGGGACTTAGGTCAACATAACTTGTTTGCCTTGTAAATGAGGAAAACTCAGAATATGGCTGTCATTCTTGTACACACTGTGTGATAAACCACTGACACTGCGTGTGCTTGTGTATGTGTGCATACACATTGTCTGACATAGTGGTGCTCACTTTGACAGTTTGCAGTCAGAAAAAGACCTAAAGGGGTCTGTTGTTCCAGATACTGTTTCGGATGTGAAGGAATGACAACAAACATTTAGAAAGTACATTCAGTGAAAGTTTTTACGTAAAAGGACTAGAGCCATGATGTATCAAAAAGTTAAGTGTCTTAACCAAACACACAACAATCTCACTTTATTTTTTTACCAAAAAATATAAAGAAATGTTACAGTACATTAAAACATATCACCTAGTCAGTAAACACCAAATAAGAAGGCAGTGTAGTTTTTTCAAGTGTACCAGATTGTCTCCATTCAGAGTTGTCAAATCTGCGACAACACCTAACTACATGAATTAACAGTGTCAATATGACAAATCAACACTGAGAAAAGCTGTCATGTGCTTTGATTCAGAGACACTTTAGTCCCGTCCTTTCACTGCAAATGTCAAGCAGCACTGAGACAAGGAAAAATACTGACTTGATGTAAACTATGAGTGCCTGAGTAATACTAAGACCTGAAATCTGCTTTTTACACAGCAAGACAATGGGCACAATGAGGTTGAAAGACATATTTCAGTTTGGCAAATGTCAATATGACTAGAATGCTTAACATAAAAGCACTGACTATTAAGCAATAAGTACCTAAGAAGGGATTCATAGTGCAGGTCTGCAAGGTGATTTCATGCCAAATACTTGCTGTGCACGCATGCATGTATACTATTTTTTTCTGTGGTCCCTTAACAACATTTTTAATCACATATTTCATATCATAAATAACAATACAGCTTTATAACAAAAGCAAGCACAGAAAACATTATTATTATGGAAAAACACTTAAGTGTAGTATGCAATGTCAGACACAACAAAAAGAAAATTAAGTTACACATTTGTTACACATTTTCTGGAGTTTAGATTTAATTCCATTTAAATTCTTGCAGCTCAAGAGAATACTGAAAATCGTTAAAATAAGTGCTTATGACTTAGATGAGGGAAAAGACAGAAAAGCCTTCCTCTCTCCAAAAAATATTTTAAAAATTCTATTTAGAAAAATTCTCCCGTTGCTTTGTGCTCTTCGTTTGGATATCAGGTTATATCCCTGGACAATCAGGTCATAACATCACGACACTAGTAAATTATGAATGAAATCTATCGTCGTATCAGTTGTCACCTGACCAGATGATCGAGTAAGTCTTAAGTGTCATTCTTTCTGAGTGAAAGGTCAATTGTTTCAACCTGTCGTTAACCTTTCATCGCCTTTTCTCTCATCTGTCAGTACGTCCAATCACCTTGCGTATCCAGGAGCTGAAGGCAGAGACTTTGGTGTAGACGCCAGGAGACTGCTGTGTCCTGCAGGCATGACCCCAAGAGGTCACCCCGTAAACCACCCAACCCCCTCCTGGACGCTCACACACCAGCGGACCTCCACTGTCACCACGGCAACTGTCTACACGCCTCTCTGACTGGATGCTTCCGGCGCATAGCATGCGGCTTGTGAAGGCACTGTGGAATTGCTGCTGGCAATGACGGCGGGGCAGTAAGGAGAGGGATGCTTGCTGCAGGGTCTTCGAGTATGAGCGGCCTGAAAAAAGAGGCAGAAGAGTTTAGAGTGAGAGGTTGAAGGTAGAGTGTGTGTGTGAGCATCATATTAAGTGTCATTGGACAACAATTTAATAACAACCTCTCAGCATGTTGTAATTTAAGTGGTCTTAGAAAAAACTAGACTTCAGGATTCTTCTTGGCTCTGTTGGCTTTAGAAAATCTATCCTGTGACGGGAGACTTTTGCTAATTACAGGTCATTTCAGAGAGAGGGCATTCCTATTGGCTGTTCTCCAAATGCAGCTGTGATCACACATCCCTTCAGGTGGGGAAAAGCCTGATTCAATGACGGAAAATCAAGCAGAAAAAGTTACCACTCCAGCATTTGCAACAACTGCCTACACTGCAAAACAATCTGGATTTATCAAAAAGAGAGTCTTAAAGAGACTCTGACAAGAAACACAATAAAATATCTGCAAAGCGTTTCAGATAAGGACAGAAAATGTTGCTAATAGTTCAGCCTCTGCTAACGTAGCTAAAGGCTCACAGCTTTAAGCTTATTTGAGCTTCAAATCACGGTATGTCATCTCAAAGGGCATTACAGGTCCCCAAAAAGTTTGCAAATAAAACAGAATGATAATTGTCATAAAATTGCTGCTATAAAACTGCACCAATCATAATCGTGATGATCTTTGAAATAAATGACTAGTACTGGATATGAAACATGTGAGAATATGCCTGTGCTTGTCTGGTGAGAGTGCCTTAGGACAGAGCAAATATGTGGATGTGAAGCACCCCAAGTGCATGACTTGAACAAAATATATATTTTCATTTGGCTTGTCTTGCCAGCCGGCAGCAGACTCCACTTCCCACGACCTTCATATCAAAGGCTTTTTTTCAGGCATTAGGGGTTGTAATTTAGAGACGTTTCACCTTGAAGGTTTCTGGCAGTGGTCTAAGGGAGGCTGTTTCTTTCATCTTATGAAGGTTCCGATTACATATCTTTTTCTATGTCTCGTCAAAAAAAAAATGTTTACCTGCATGCAGACCATGTCTCCAGTCTTGACTCTTGTCTGTTGTCAACAAAAATGTGCTTCCTCTGACACACATACTGTCACTGGTTGCTTTGTTAAACTACCAGCATGGAATTTCTGTGGCCAAAATCTTTCTGTCCCCCAATATCCTCTCCCATTCGACTGTAACCCACTCCACAAGGACGTGATCCTTCCATGGCTTTCTACACATGGACGCTGGAAGTTACATCCAAGCTGACGGGAGCCAGTGACAAAACTGAACCCAACATGTCCGACATTATAAAATATAACCACACTAACCTCTCCATAGCGAGAACATGTTTTTGCATAAGCGTGTACTCTAGCCCTTTGTGACTACGTTGCTATGATTAATAACGCAAGCATGTTAATAGGAGATCACACACACAGATGTGTGTCGGTTTACACTGTCAAGTGTGTGGACAGATACAGAGCGTGAAGTCAAACAAGTGCAATTGCTGGTGGAGGATTCTATTCTACTTTATATGCATTGCAGTTGACTTTCAAATGACTTGCATATGGCAGGAATACTGTGGTTAAAGCATATGATTGTTTTAGTGTCTGACCAAATGTAAAATAGACTTTACCCCAAATAACAAGTCCCAGTGTGATATGACTTCCTGTCCACCGGCCCCAGTTGACTTACCGATTTCACATTACTGCATTGTTTATAAATAGATTTTCAGTGCTTTTTTAAACTGTCACATATCTTTAAAAATCGAATTGTTCTGGTATATATTTTGAATTCAGTGTTGTGTATTTACATAAGCCGATTTATAGTATCTCAGACACCAACTTTAAGTTATGGTTTAGTAAAAACCATTTCCAAATTTTGCAATCTCTAATTCAGTCAGCATCAATATAAAGACAGAATGTGCTTAATTTGACAGGTTTAAAATATATCCCTGGTCATGGCACGTGCTTGTAAAACATTCTAAAATAAACATTGTAGAGAAGAAAAAAACGGAAAAAAGCACACAAACAAAATCTCGCTGGATCTGTCTTTGAATGTAATCCATATGTTTTCTGCACTGCCCTTCACTTAAAATAATTTGCATTTGTGATGTTCCTACACTTTTCCATATACAGTGCCACTAACGCATTAAATGCTATGACAAAATTAAATTATGTCATGTTTTGCACCTCATGGCCTCAGTATCCACCTCGCCTCTACATACAAACACACACACACCAACACACACACACCCTCACCCGTGTCACCCCAACCGGTAATGTGACAGTTGCTGGCTTGTTTGAGCACTCTCTCTTTCCTCATGGGCAGACAGGCGGGAAGAACATGACGGCTGAATGACACACACTCTCCAAGCATCTGGCCCACTGCCCCCGGTGACAAACGAACCAAGGCCAGGTCGTAATCATTGCTGTGGGAGTGGTAGCTCGGGTGAAGGACAATCTGATCGACGCCGTATTCCTCTTCATATTCCTCAGGGACGAGGGTGTGGTAGTCACCCACTCTAACTTTATACTGCTTGGTGCTGTTTCCATACCTGCAGAGATAAATACAGGGATGGATCAAGAGAGGCCATTAGAAAAAAAGTGCGTGTGTGTGTGTGAGCAATCCCACTGCTGATAAATAAACCATGAGCAAGAAAAAGGCGAGCTCTGACTGGGGTTACCTCAGAAATAGTTCATCTAGCTTTAAAAAGTACAAGCACTAACACTGAGCCAACACAGTCTTTTGGCTCAGGTCACTTTTGGAATTACCTTTTCAAGTCTTCCCTTTTTTTTCTTTCAAAGAACTATGAATATTTAATACCCCTTGTTTAAAATTGTCTTGTTTTTTTAGCTACATTTTCTATTATGTATATTGTTTGTCTTCCCGCTGCGGCTGATAAATTAAAGATTTTCCCAAGTAACTAATCAGCTACATGGTTTCTATTTTTCTCAGCTGTACCCACTTCTTCAACACAAAATTATTGAAGTGTTTTAATACATTCTATTAATTTAACTATAAATCATGACTAAGGAAGGTTTGCACACTCAGGCAAGAATGATAACAATAAATCTGTCATTGTATCTGTGTGTTTATGCTTACGACTGACTCATAGGTTGACATGATTAAGTGTTTCCATGCTTTCCATTTACTTGTTGAATATGTTTGGCAAAGTGGGAGAGAAGGAGAGGTGAGAGGCATAAGGTAACTCCAGGACAAGGGAGGGAGAGGAGAGAAGAGAGGAGACCTCTCAATTGAGCCAAGTGTCTGTGTCCAGTTACAACTGGTAGAGTGTTTCCGGAAAGATCTGCTGACCTGGGAATGCTACGACGTTCCTGGCAGAGCGAACACCGCTGACCAGACATTCGCGTAAATGGTAAATGGTAAATGGACTGTACTTGTATAGCGCTTTTCTAGTCTTCCGACCACTCAAAGCGCTTTTACATTACTAATCATTCACATTCACATGATGACAGGAGCACATGCACCTGACCATCAGGACCCTAACTACCATTCATACACATACATACACCGCAGGAACAGCCTGCGGGAGCAATTTGGGGTTAAGTGTCTTGCCCAAGGACACATCGACATGGACTGCCAGAGCCAGGGATTGAACCGCCGATCCTCTGATAGCGTACAGTACATACCCACCATGAAGGCAAAATCTCAGCATTAGAATGGAGTTTGAATGTGACATCTAAGTTACCTTTCACACGTTGTTGTTGCTAATAGCAGTTCCAAAGCTGCTGGAGGTGTTACTGTTGGCCTGCCACCAGCTGTACACCAAGAAGGTATAAATAGGTTTAATATGTTGACAGCATGTGACCACTGACCTCAGGTCAATTTTTATGAACGTACTAAAGGTAATGGTTGTGTAATGGATAAAGTAAGATGATCGTGTTTGGTGTCATCTGTGCTTGTGTGCAAATTAGAGCAAGAAGAGACGGTTATGCTAACATGTTGATGTATTTTATGTATATTGTCTGACTGAATGGGTGTATTTGTTTGTTTGTTGCTGTGTGTGCTTGTATGTCTATCACCCTATTTTGGTTACCATATAAGAAAGGTGACACTGTTAAGTCGGAAGTCTCTATCTTGGTCTGCAGGCTCTGGCTTGCATGCAGCAAATTACTTTTCAAAGCTGTCATGGCTGAGGATAACAACTCTGAGCACTGAAGACTTGTCATCAGGCAGGCAAGAGAAGTTCTTACTTGTGTCTGATCTTTTGTGTCTGCTTACAATATCTACAATAACAAATATCTTACCTACAGCTAAATGACCTTTTCTGTCATGTTTTATTATGTAGTGTATTGGTGTGGACTTTGAGTAACTTTGAGCAAAATAATAAGTCGACCAGAAATACACACACTAGGAGCTGATTTGCTGTACAAATGTTGTGCTAATCTGCAACAGTCAGCAAAATGTTACTTGTGAAGGAGTGTCATCAATCTGCATGTGACAGATGAATTCCAAGAGCTACAATCAATTATTAAAACCCATATAAAAAGGCAGCCTGAGGCAGTAGCTGAGTGAGCACCTGGCACATGAAGCACACACTAACATATATTTAATTTGTTTGGATAAAGCTTGTAATTTATTTGCTCTTGCACAAGCAAGCTATGGCATTCAACGACAAGAAAAAACTGTTAAAGACAGTGTTATGGATGAGGCTAACTATTGTGGCTACTATAGTGCCTACTGTGCAGTTTTAAATGACTAACCCTTGTTAGTTCAGAGTCAGACAGTACAATTATTTATGTCAATCTGCAATTACACTGGAGGTCAACTAATTACAGTGTTTCCATTAATCAGTCCTAGAAGTCCTGATTGCTACATCCCTAGTGGTCTTAATTTGCAGCATAGCACAGATGTATGTTTCCTGTGTGTGTCGTTTGAAGGAAGAAGGTGTACGAGTCACATCACAGAGTTGAGGTTCCTGCATTAGGAGTACAACTTTTGCAGTGGAAAGGGCCTGGTGAATGGCTGGAGAAATGGCACTGGAAAGGATTTGGTGAATGACTTCTTCCTCCCTTTAATGTGGAAATACAAGGATTTATAGTGGCAGAGCTGCTGGGGCCAGTAAAGACTCCTGGTTTTCTCAAACCTAAATGTTGGAACTAATACTTGGTAATACATCACAGAAGATATTATCCTTAAAATACAGTCTGAGAACCTTGAATGTGCTGTACAAATACTAAAGGCAGGCTCCAGGGTTAGTGCCCTCACAACCGTCAAACCTCACCTCTTTACAAATTTGAAGAGTGATTGATTCCATGTTGGTTGTGTCATGTGGAGGCCCCCAGACCAGATGAATTTCGGTCTGTCTCTGCACCACAACCACACCACCCACTGATCACTGCTTACATTATTTAGATTTTCATAGCTCTGTCAGACTCGAATATACTGAAGGAGTCAATAAGTTGTGTAGTTTGGTTGTTGCTCAAGCTGCAGGAAGAGGGAAATGTATGCATATGCACACCTATTTTTCATTGAATAAAGATGCAGAAAATCCAAACAGACAATCTAAATGTTAGATGCGTTTGTGTATGAACGGCAGGAAAGCAGCTTTAAAAGTGGTTCACAGTGGGTTTACAGCTCTAAATTTGGCATGATTTACTTTTACTTAGTGTTTTGAAAATATATATTTCATTCTTACTATGTGTGGATTGCCACCAAGCTTAACAAGCCAATCACTGATGCTGACAGAAGAAAATGCTGACTGGCCAGGATGAGAAGGAAGAACCTTGTTGTGTTGTGTGTTTTGAGAAACCCGTGAAAAAGTACATGAAGGTACGTTATTATTTCCTGGCCTCCATACTGACCCTGCTGCATTAATTGGCTTTTTAAAGTTTAACATGGCCTTTCAAAGTGTGACACATACATTTATGTGTAAGTAGATGCTGGTGTGTGTGTGTGTGTGTGTTTGACCTCTTGAAGCAGTGTGCCGAGGTGAGGACCCAGCAGGTGTCAATGAGAGTCGCTCCACACACCAACCTCCCGTCTCCTCGAGATCCTCGCAAACGAACCGCAGCCTGCCATGGCCAGCCACCCCTACATACACGGGCACACAGCAAGACACGCACACACACATGAACACATGAGGAATCATAAAAGTGCAAAAATATAGTATAAAGTACTATGAACTGTAAATTCAGATAGTGTTTAATGCACTTTGATTGATAAAAACAGAGCCCTCAACAGGTATAGCCAACAACACAACAGCGATTCTATCCAAACATGATTAAGGTGATTTATTGGAGGACACACATTAGCATACGTGTAAGTGTAAGCATGCAGGATGTCATCTTAACATGCACACACACAAACACATAAATGTGACCACACACACAAATGTAGCTTTTATCTCTGTTTATCCCAACCTCTTTCAGTCTCTCTCTATCTCTTTCTAACAAACAACATAAACACACACATAGAGACAAAACAAAGAAAGTCATAACCATGGGATTGTCTTCATTAATTCCAGGGAGTTTTTCTGTATTGGCCATGTACGCCTGTTTCTCTCTAATGTAAATCATTTTGATGACATTCTTACTTTCTTCCCACAATTCCACTTACCCACATATAGTTTTTTCGGGAAGTACATACAATTGGATATTTCATTGCTTGTAGCTTCAGATCAGCTGTTTTCCATTTAAGTCCTGTTAAAAATGTGTCCAATTTTCTTTTTCTATATGTCTCTGGCAGGCATCCTCTGTGCTGTCATTAATCCCTCCTGTCCCCTTCCAGTCGGCTTACCTCAGAGAGTTTTCTCCTCCTATGATTCGGCGCTGGCGAGTGTGTATGAGCCGCAAACCACAAATTGAGTTGACAGGATCTGACAGAGACAAAAGAGGAACCATTGCGTGTGTATATGTGAGAGTGTGTGGGAGGGTGATGATTGTTAAACCATACATTTGGGCTCATATGTTCCTCTTATTAAATATTTAGACTTATTGAAAAAATAATAATGTTTGAACTACATATAAACCTGAAATAAACTTAATAAAATAAATGGGGGATCAATTTTCATAGTCTGTGTGTAAGCATAGGTTGAGGTCTTTTTCAGAAGATGTAATTCATCACACTGATGAGACAAAACACCCTTCTGCACCAGTTTGACTTTCCGCAGCATGTGCATGTGAGAAATGGAAGTAACAGCATATGTGCAGGTAATGGATAGCATTGTGTGAGTCTGCCCTGATGTGTGACAGACAGGGTGAAGCAATAACATTGCTGTCTCCATTTTACCATCTGGATACGCACAAACCGAAGTCCTGCCCGCTTTCCTCTCAGAATCTTACCTCCTGGCTTTTCTTTAGTCATTTGTTTCTCATTAATTTTTCAGTGTATATAAGATAATGGAAATGTTTGCAAAACACACTAGTGTGCTCAATACACATTCATATGCGCCAAATCAATCACAAGATTTTTATTTATTTTGAGTAAAAAAACAGACCTGACTGACCTTTGACCTCTTTGTAGCTATGTTGCAATTCACCATAGTCACATATGACCCCGGCGTCCTCACTGTGGCGACAGTTGTGTGTGCCGGGTGCCTGTTTGATGCAATCTGCTAACGAACGCTCCTCACCGCTGCACTTCACATTGTCCACGTGGATGGGCCCTGTCCCTTCCCCGAAGTACGCCATCACACGGGCCTTTGCCACGCCACTGTGGAGGATGGACAGGACCCAGAAAACACAGACATTTCATTGCTGTTGTCTTATAAATTTTGGTTCCTGGAAAAAAAGTTAGGACTACCAAAAAAGTACTTTATTTTGAGGCTGGAGACCAAGCAATCTGCAAAATTAGTCTCACAATAAAAGCATTAAATATCAAAAGACAGGATAGCAACACATTCAAGAGCAACGAAATAGAGTTTACAAAACAGAATTAACGTCAACAAAAAAGCAAGGGTATATAAGAAAGTCTTGAGAAGCTTTTTTAAATGGGCCAGTTGAATTGGATGATCTACTGTAAAGACGTAAACTATTACAAAGTGTCCTTTGTAAAATACTTGGTCTCACTACAATTCAACCTTAGCTCTTAGAACATCTAGTAGATGCTGGATAGCCGACCTGAGAGACATTAAGTTAATATATCGACGCAACAATTAAAAAAATATACTCAGGATTCACCAACCGGTAATGACTCAATTCTAATATTAAATTCTAAACTCCACTGATGTGCAATGGAGAGAGGCCAGCACTGGATTAATGTGCTCCCTGCACTTTGTTTTTCTTACTTAAAGCAGCAGCATCGCGAACCAGATGAGCAACAGGGTCCCTGCATGAAGTATCTTTTATCTGCCATTGTTCACGTTGTTTAATGAACAAGGTCAGATTAGTGGTATTGCCTAATTTTATTTGCCTACTTATTCTCATGCAAATTTATTCTGATACGTGGGAATTTGTTCTTCGATAGCTGATGCTGCCTTAACGCGGTTAAAGCTTTTCCTTAGTTAATGTTGCATTGAATGAACATATGGAATGCAGTTCTGCGCATCAAAACATCAGCTTTTTCTATTATCTAACTTTAATGATGAAAATTTAGTCAAGGAATTCGAGAGCCAGAGCCAGAAACAGAAACAGCTCGCCTTCAAAGTAAAAGTTGTGCGTTTTCAAAAGTGTTTGCTTCAGCGAGCAATTTAAGGAGACCTCAATTAAATAAATAATGAACATCATTTAGGCTATTTGTCATATTTCCGCCACTTTCCGACAACTGATCGTGAATAAATTCGCCAATGGGTGCCAAAATTGGAATTATCTGTATATATAATGATTCATTAAATTATTTAATTTATCTGTTTTGTGCAATAGTTGGATGAGATTTAAGTAAAGCATGTGCATTATCTTTTTTGTTTAGTTTTGTTGATTTAAAAAAATCACTTCTTTGAATAAAACTCTTATATGTTTTTTATTATTATTTAATTCCGAGTATCTTTTCCAAATTACCTTTAATCGTGTCACAAACACTGAAGAGTTAAATGCTTGCCTGACACATCTTTCTGTCTGCATGTGTAAGCATATAGGCGGTGACATCTTAGTATAGATGTTATGGTTTGACATTCTCTGGCTGTGACACAAACCAGGTCAAACACGTTTCACAATCTGATAACAGCAGTATTTGTGTCACTTTCCCACCTCTGACTTTAATTAGCAAACAGCTAACACACATGCCTGTAGGTTGAGGTGTGCCTGTTTAGGCTGTAACTGTGATTTTAATTAAGATTGATAGATAACTGACTCAGAGGATCTCCTGTTGCATCCCTTGGGTTTAATGGATGGCAGGTCTTGTAATCCCAATCATCCAAAGGGAATCTCATGTCTCTTATTGAGACATCTAGCTTTGTGACTGTGTCTCCAATAGCTCCCTGAGCGGTACTTAGCATGCAAAGTGTGAACCTCCAAGTCACTTGGAACTCAGCCGAGAGCCTGACATCAAGCCTGCTTGGTGTGTTTCTGTGGCAACACACAGTAACACAAATGCAACACAATCTGTTTTGGATACTAAATGCTCAAGTTAGAAAGGAAAGCCAAGTTTTTTTATGTACTGTCCATGTACTGTGAATTATCTTCAAAATGTTGGATAGCCTCATTTCTAGGCTTGGCTGCATTTTTGTTGGCTCAGTTTTAAATATTACAGAGCAGGATGGAAGAAAGGATGGAGCCAAGGTGACTGGGATGCATCATGTGCTGCAGGTAACAGGCAGTTTGGACAAACTCCAAACAATTCCTCAATCTAAGAAACACATTTTACAGTTGTTGTCACATGGCTGTCACAGTCTGGCTCTATGCCCTCTGAGTTTTTGTGAGGACTGGACTGTGTTGCATCTTTAGAAGATGACCGAGTATCTAGCGGATATCGTGTGTTGGGTTTTGGGACTTCTGTTTGTTGTTTTTTATTGTTTCATATTATTCATTCATATTTAGTGTTTCCTGTTTTATTTTGGTATTCTAAGGTCTCCTGTTGATTCAGTTCCTCATATGTTTCCCTGTCTCCTTGATTATCCACAGCTGCCCTCAATTACCCATCTGCCCCTGATTTTGCTGTTGGTCCTCCACTTTATATACTCCCCTGTTTTCCCTGACCCCCTGACAGATTGTCTTTTTTGTACTCTGTGTGCTCATCGCTTTGGATTTTGCCTATTGCCTACTGTTTTTCTTCATGGACTGTATATGACCACCAGCTTTTTAAAGAGATCCAGCCTTTTTGAACATACCTTGTGTCCTGTGTCGAACATTTGCTTTTTTGCCTTTTTGCCACATTTGAACGAATTCAACATTAAGGGCTGGAGGTAGAGAAACAAGCTCCCTTTGATTTCAATTCAGTTAGTGTTTACAGGTTATTGGTACAAATATTTGCACAATCCACATTATAGGCTTTTAAACCACTACCAAATTAAGTTGTTGCCAAAATACAGTTGAAAAATGTTCCATGTGCATGTTGTCATGTCGGTCCTTATTGAAGGTGACGCTGGGTCAAACTGTTGTCTTTGGATATAATTTGTATGTGAAAGTGTGTGTCTCTGTGTAATTTTTTTGTTTTATCACCCCCAGAGCAACCTCTCACCCTTTGGGACCTGGTGTGTATGTAATGACCTTTCAACACACCCTGGGTGAGACAGAATGATGATCCTTACAGGGCTTTTACACGCTTCCCCTCTCTCACGCTTATGTGTTCCAGATGTGGCTTTCATTTGCACACAGATGTGTCACAGAAAAATTGGTATTCACATTATAGCCTGTTTCCATACATCTTTAATATTTCCCCTTTGTAGATAAGTCACTGTTACATTTAGTCATGCAAACATCCAACACCATAGGTACAAAAACAACTTTGGTGGTTTGTCTGTAGCCTTTAGAACAGTTACCAGTTATCGCTTGACGGTCACGCAAATGTGGATTTCCTGTTATCTGGGGCTTTTGTCTGTGAGCTCCAAAGACGGAAAAAATAAAGCTGTGTAGTGTGAACTAAGCATTAGGGAGGAGTGTCCCATGCAGAGAAGTGATAAGAGAGAAGATTAAGACAGTTTGTTACAGTACAGTTGTCCTTTGCCATCCCAAAAAGAGTGTTTTGGAAATCTGGACAGTGTGATAATGGGACACCAGAGAATGAGATGAGGTAGTTGGCTTTCCCTCAACATATCTTGTCACTGTGAATGCGTCATACGCACAATTAGCCTGCCCTTTAATTGGATGTTTATCTTGGCTCTGCAAAAAGGGCAAAGCTAAAACCCTTAATAAAAGCAGCTGGCAACCCACCAGAGGCTATAAGAAGTGCTCAAAAACTTGAGTGCACAATTTGGATTGTTTAATGAAATACAGTAATCTAAATGATTCAAAGCTTACAGTAGTTTTTCTTAATTGTAGGTCTTCTTGAAACTCGAGACTGTGTGATGAGGTGCGAACTGAAAACGGAAGGGCTGAGAGATGAAAGACGGACAGAGAAAGTGGGCGCAAGTGTACCAGACTGATGCCAAGTTAAAGAAGTGGTGACTGATTTCGCTAACAGAGGCAGTCTGGATTCACTTAAGTGAGTGTAATGTATAGAGTGATCACATTACAATGCCACAACTGAGCCTTTCTCCAACCTATTACCTCTATTCCAACATCCTGACCGTGACTGAAAATAAAATGATCGGCAGAAAACTGTCAACTGAGTCAACTGTCAAAGATAATTAACTTTTCGAAATGTATGTTTTGAAGCAAAAATGCCCCAAATTTACCATTTTCTCAAAAGTGAATGTTTCCAGGTTTTCTCAGCCTTCTATTATAGTAAACTGAATATCTTTGGGTTTATAAGCATTTTTCACTTCTTTCTGACATTATTATTATTATGTTAATCGGTAATGAAAATAATCGTTGGATCTGTAAAATGTACCCATCTCTCCAAACTTATTGGTAATATTTCCTCCTCCTAACTGAACCCATATTTGTTAGCGGTGTGTGGAAATAGCCACTCTTAACAACTTTTTCGGCCCATATGGCATTCTTTTTGCTCATACATGCAAGTCAGTGTGAAACTTGTACACATACGTACATACCTGTATCCTAACTGTCGGCACACCACCTCGGCGTCACGATCAGTCCATCCGTCATCACACACAGTCCCCCATTGTCCTGACAGATAGAGCTCCACTCTGCCTTCCTTGGGGCTCTCTCCTCCCACAAGTCTTACCAGCACACCTGAAGAACACACGTGCGCACAAATGCAATTTAGACCGACTTCACAGACTCACGCTGCTGGCACAGATTTATTTCTGTTATCTGATGTTATCCAAAACCCCTGAGTCTAGAAATACTCAGACAGTACACGCTATACTCTCCAAAATAATTGATCCTGCAGGCTAGTATGTCTAGTGAATGGGGCATGTGTGCTCATGTTCCCTAGAAATGTAGTATGAACACCTGTCTGCTTTCATTCACATAACCACTTGTGTGTCCGGGAGGGGATAATGTTTTTAGACTTTTGTCGCTATGAAAAGATCACTTATTTGCATTGCCTCTCTCTTTTTCACACGCTCCCTCTCTTGTTCTTTCTCTCTCAATTGGTATTCAGTCACACTGTTAATCAAATAAGTCTGGGCTTTAGGGTTAAACCATCCATCATCATTTGTCTGCACACAAATGCCCATACATGCACACACATACGAAAACTAATCACATTTACTTGAATGCCGATGTCTTTTCCATGTGTGGACAATTTCAGGATCAGTTTACACTCTTGCCAAGTGTTTGGAATGCCATGCTCTGATGTATAAAGTTGGTTGTTGTGTTTTGTAGCTCAAACATTGTATTGCACTGTGTTGAGTTGAATGGCATGCCACATTCAAACATTCTGTGTGTGGCACATATGAATTGTAAGATGAGGAAATTAAGATAGATAAATAATTGTGGGAATGTTTACCTCTTTGTTGGTGTTTCCTATTGAGGAAATGCTTAACTTTGTCCTCTCCCTTAGAAAGACAAACACTTTTTTCCCTTTCAGCACACACGTAATGCGCACACACACGTTAAATTGCTGCTCTGATACAACCCTAATGTGATGGTCTCTCACATCAGACTGAGTGTGTGTGTGTGTGTGTGGGAGGAGAGAGAGAGAAAGAGAGTTCAAAGCAAAGCCTGGCTTATCTGCTTTGTGTCCTTTTCCAAAAACAACATAAACCAATCTGCCTGTGGCATGTTGAGAGGGAAAGAGGGATGTGTGTACACACTCAAACATATGCACACAAAGACACACACACGAATGCTATGTAGTAATGACAAAGTTCTTTAGAGGGTGTTTGTGGAGTGAGAGTGTCCCTCAGGCTCTTCTAAAAAAACACAAGCTCCCTAAACCCAACTAATCATCATTTAAAGAAAACATCATGTATCCTTTCTGTGACTTTCACCAGACTCATATCTGTAACATTCAACATTAAGACAGATGGCTGATAATTGAACATTTATATACAGTATGAGGTGAAATCTGAGCCACGACTGGTTCCATCCAGCTCTATGCTCATACATCTTTATTAGTGGCTGGAGGTTATAGACAGAGACTTGATTAAAGTTGCTACCATTCAACCAGCAAGTAGTAACACTACTGAACCCTTCTGTCTGTTCTTATAAAGAGGTAAAAGGTGCAGTATTACGTGTGTCTGGCTACATATCAGCCCACTGGTGCCTCAGAGTTATGGTCTTGCAGTTAGTAAAAGTGGCATGGAGGGAGACTTACTTTAGGTAAAGGCTTGCAGGAGGTCCATTTAATCATGATGACTTTACAAGCGTCCCAGTAATAAAGGCCGGACAAGCCAACTAACAGCTGTGCCTATTAGAGTTATGACTTACATCATCGTCTATCTGTCTCTTGGAGAAGGGGGGCTTTGCTCATAAGTAGGATGAGATCAAATTGACTGCAGGTTGAGTATGGCAGAGATTTCAGGAACAGATTTCAGATCCGCTTGCACTTCCATTACCAGGTTTTATGGAGCGACAGGAAATTACATGGAGGCTTTCATCATTTGGTTTCCTGTTCTTCACTGCCTTTAAAGTATGTGTGCTCTTAGTGCAAAGTTTATCTTCAACTGTCCTTCTTTCACAAAGCATTAAAAACAAATTGAGAAAATGTATAGACTAAAAGGGAATAAAAATATGAAGTAATTTCAGTAAAAGTGGTTCTAAAATAATGTGTTGTTAAAAGGGATTTTAAATAACAGAGGTCGGTATTCAGGAGCTTACCCCATATGAAATATAGAAGTGATTGAAAAACACACGGGTAACCAGTGCAGAGAAACTAAAATAGTGGTTCACATCTCCAACTGGATCTCAAAAAGGAAATTTCAATAATCCAGGTTAAACAGATTAATGATGTCATTTTGAATCACTGGGAAACAGAACTGAAGAGAGAGTTGTGAGTTGTACTATGGGTAATATAAGAGACGATAATGGAAAACAGTAAAACAAGATTAGGGAAGATCTGGACCAATGATGATGAATTCTGATTACCATTACCATATTCAAAAAGCACACTCTTTGTCTTTAAAAGTCTAACAACAGTGACACATATGCACAGACATTATACAAATAATATCAGTATTTAATACACATATAAACAACATTTAAAAGTTTATAATGAGCCTCTCTCGCTCATTCATGTGTACTGTGCTTTCTGTAACCATTTAAGGTCTTACTGTAGGAAAAGATTCTATCTTACTGGTTGGAAGACTCTCTCCAATGTGATCAGGGGTGCATGCGATGTTAACATCTTCATGGTGTGTGCAGTCATGATGGAGCCACTCCTTCTTGTTGCACAGCAGTAGGCTAGGCTCTTTCCCTGTGCAGCTCACATCATCCAGAAGAATGGGACCTGACCCCACCCCAAAGCGTGGGACTGGGGTGATGTCTAGTCCTTCGGAAACGAGAGTCTCACCTAATCTGCAAGGTAGACATGGACACACACAAACTCACATATTGTTATCTTATTAGTTTTAGTATAAAACGTTTTGTATGTGCATGAAAACTTCCCATTACCTGTAACCAAGTTGTCGACACACGACTTGTGTGTTAGAGTCTGTCCAGCCATCATCACACACCGTTCCCCACTGACCACGATAAAATACTTCTAAACGTCCTTCATAGCTGCTCGTTCCCCCTACCAACCTGACAGAACCATCTGGAGATAAAGACAGAGACAGGCAGAAGGTGAGTCGCCAATGAGGATTCATTTGAAAATGTATATTTTTTTCCTGGCCTTCCATCCAGATGATGCTTTTAAAAAAATCTAAAAAATAGACTGTGTTACTGTTATCAATCAAAATATTGGAACAAAACACCCTTCTCTTGGGAGTCTTTGTTTTGTTCTCCTGAGACCTACTGCAATACCTTTTTCAAAGAGAACATTTTAACTTGTCTAAAAGGAAAGGCACAGGTATAACTAACAACTTTAATGATTGCTCTATTCAATTTAGCTACCAGAAATGGAATGCAACCTTTATTAATGGTATCAGTCACACAGTCGAAATGTCACAGAAACACCATGAGTACATGCAAAACCCCTTTGCAACAATAAGGTGTGAATTTGTGTGGAGCTTGTTCTACCTGTAAGAGGTTTACAGGACACTCCTGCATCTTCAGAGTGCAGACAGTTGTGTTCCCCCCAGGCACTTTTTGGACACTGGTCCAGAGTGAGCTCGTTGCCTGTGCACCGCACCTCGTCCAGCCACACACGGCCTGAACCCTTGCCAAATTGTGCCTGGCCCCATGCCCTTGCCACACCGCTACAAAGAACAGAGAAGGCACAGAAGAAAGATTTGGTTTAAAGTAATAGTGATACAAGGAAAAAACAGATGAACTAGACTGGTTTACAAAATATGGGGTATATGATGCTATATTTGTTTAATGTGGAAATTGAACGGATTAATAAACCTATTGTATTTCAAATAAACTCGCTTGCCACGCATATCCGTGAATAAATAGACATCGCACCACCAACACCACAGTGGCATACACACATAATGCACACATGAACATTTGCGGAGAGTGTAGTGTTGCTAAATATGCATATCTCTGTGGTACTAGAATTCATGCAGGAACAATGAGCCTGATTCATTATCTGACCCCCAGATGTTCTTTACTGCTCGCTCCTCTCTGTGTGTGTGTCCGAATGGAAAGAATACTTCTCATACTTTTGGAGACAGAGGAAGAGACACACGGCTGGACACCCACATCAACTCATCTAAGCTGCTATCTTCACACTCTTTCCTCTTTTTCTCATACTGATCGTGTATTTATGCTTATTGCTAGTTAAAATGAATCTGAATATTAACATTAATATTAGTGAGTGTAAATGTGTGTGTGCTCCTTCACCTCAGCCCCAACTGTCGACACACCACCTCTGCATCACTGTCGTCCCATTGGTCGTCACATATGGAACCCCACTGGCCTGCATGGAAGACCTCCACTGTGCCCTCTGACCCTGAACGACCTCCCACCAGCCGTATAGGGAGCACCACTACCGCTGAAATCAAGCACAGATACACACATTATCACTTACTCTACTTAAAGGACCACTATTTGACATTCAGAGCATTAATATAGCAGCAGACAACTTTTTGCTACGAAATGATTTTGAGGTGTAATGTTTACCTGAGCAGAGAATGAAGTAACTTTCCCCCTGTGTATTTTCATCAGAGCATCCTTCTTTGTTTACATAGCCGGGATAGCCACGTGTGCATGTTAGTGCATGTGAGCCTGCCCCACTGGTTACAACATGTCCACTGCTCTAAAGCATCTTTCCACTTCACACACATCAACAGATTTGTGTGGACCCACATCGCCATGTTGAGAGCCATTGAGAGGCAATAGATATGGTCTCCATTTGGCTTTTAGCAACTTTCAAGAATCTAAGCACACAGACAAAAAAATGCTGGGAATTTTTCATTTGAAAGTATATATTGAGGGCGATTTTAAAACTGAGTATGGGTTGTATTTGTTAATTGTTAAAGGCTTTTGGCGTTATCAGATCTCATTATATTCATGCAAACCTCTATCCATCCATCACAGACCTACAATTCCCCATAAGGAGTGTGTACCTTGCTGCTGTGTGCAAGTGAGGGCTGCAGCCAGAGGACATTCCCCTCCATTCCAAGTAGTCTTAGGACACTGGAGCAGGCCTGGCTCCTCTCCCTGGCAATGGACTGCCCTCCAATGGAGCTTGGTCATGCTTGGCCGAAACAGGGGAACTTCACGTGCACGACCTGAGATCCTGGAAGGATATCAATAAGCTTTTTTTTTTGCGACAGTTATGCTTTCTTGGATAGTGTCAGCTTGGAGAGAGCCAGAAAAGCCAGAGGGGACAGAAAGGGATGACATGCAGCAAAGGGCCCTGGTTGGAATCAAAGCCTTGATAAATGTTGCATGTGCGGTCTGCCAGGTGAGCTACCGGGGCTCCCCCGAAAACACTTTTTTTCCCAGTCTCATCTAATAACATTTTTCAAGATAAATGCAACCTCATTAGAGTGAGCTTAACACTTCTTTTTTCATATCATGTGAGATAAATCCTGCAGCCAGGGTAAAGGCGGACCAGCTCAGAGGAAACATTTAAGCCTGGTAGCAGTAACCCTGTATGTTCATCTGTATGTTCATCTCTATGTTCATCTGCCATTTCAGGACCAATGCGGTCAGCAGTTTTACACCCACCAGCTTCAATAACTGGCCACATGAAACTCATCACCTACCATTCCAGCTGACATATGTCTGACATTTGCCCTTTCTCCTTTCCGCTGACGACTTTTATTGACTCCTGTGTGAACATGCACACACGGGCATGTGTTCAAGTCGGCATGAGTGCCAGCGCTGGTGTTCGTGTCAACATGTGTAGCATGTTAACAGAACGTCTCTGTTCTCCATTGTAACATGACGCTTTCTCAACTGACTGCACCCCAGCTGATGATGTGTCTGCAGGCTCCCTTGAGACGCTGCGAATCAGTTGCTTATCTAGAATAAGAGCTTCTCAAAATTCAAGACCATGAGACAAAGTCGTGCATGTGGATGTGCGTGAGAGAGAAACAGAGACAAAGAGAGAGCTGGTAACAAGGTAAATAGCTGAGCAGTTAAGGTATTTAAATACCTCTGGGGAATGGGGGGGGGGGTTGGAATGCAAGGGTCACAAGAACAGTGCAAAGACTTTGGAGAGAGCATGTGTATGTCTGTGTTTTAAGTCTTGGGAAATTCACTTACATTCCCACTAAAAATTCCATCACACTCTCACCATATGTCAGACCTCTGCAGGCTGCTTCACAATGTGAATTAATATGACAGATGGTGATTGTACTTGCACCTGTGTCTGAATATGTATGTAAAAGGAAGAGGCATACAGAGAGGGGTAAATATTGCACTTCTGAGCGCATATGTAAACATGTGTGCTCTCTCACCCCTTGCCCAGCTGTCTGCAAACCACTGCAGCGTCTTCGTCCCCCCAGTCATCGCTACAGACAGACCCCCACACTCCTCCCAGATAGACTTCCACCCTGCCATCAAGCTTGGAGCGGCCTCCTTGCAGACGCACAGAGCCTGGGATGGAGAGAGGGTTGGAGAACAGTAGATGTTTAATAATAAAGCACATACAAAATGCGGGATAAAAGATGACACAAAAGCAATGTGTCACACAGTATGGAAAGGCGCATATGAATAGGCAAAGGTGTCAGAGAGAGTAAAGTAGCAGCTAGGATGAAAGACAGAAAAGCAATAAAAGGGGAATAGCTTGGTGCAAAGTTGGGAGGCAAAGAAAGATAAAATGCTTAATAGAATTGGAAAAATAAGAGAACGAAGAAGGCAGCATGTATTCAATTTTGTAAGATGACAGAAGAGCACATTTACAGGCGTACAACTGTCTTATAAATAAACAGGGGAATCGGTCTGTTTCAAAACAGCTGCATATAGAAGTTCTCATTGCACTTCTCATAACCATTTACAAAACATATCCTGTGTGTTGGCACATTACAACTACTATTCAAAATATTTAAAAAAAGATGTGCTTCTTTTTGTCTTTTTTATTACCACAGCAAGTGACATATTTAGACATATTAAGTTTCCACATAAAATACATGGTTACAGTGTTTGTGGGTGTATGTTGTTTGTTTTGTGTGTATCTATTTGATATCTATTTGGAAAGAGTTATTATGCACGGGTAAGTGCCAGTCTGTTACTGCCATCAGTACATCTGAACTTAAATCAGAGATAACATCCGGTATGTGGCTGTCTCTCATTTCGGAATAGGTCATAGACACAGAATTCAGAATAGACTTCAAATTTAGAAACCACTTCTAAAGGCTTGAAATTGTCCAAACATCTTTAATAACTGGATCAATGAATGTAAATGCCATGTATTAATTACCAAAAGATAATTTATCCATGCTGTGCACACACACGCTAAGACTAAAAATACCACAAGCTGCTTGAATTGTGCCAAATGGAAATCACACACTCGATTTCTTTCACCACTCTAACCCTCTACTTACTTCTACCTTTCATCAATCCAGAGATGTAGTAGCCATAGTTTGCCATCACTTTTCATTCAAGTAACACTTAGTAGTTCAAGCCTGCGTACTTGATAGGTATTGATAGTGAGGTGAAGAGAGATTTTATTATGCTTATTCACTTTATTCTCTTAAACCCGTGATCCATTGGACTATGTTACTCTCAAACAAACCATATAAGCAAATACCTGGGCACTCATAACAGCTCTAATGTGCTTAGACATGCAATCTGCATTATTCGTAGCCGACTCACACCTGGGACACTTTAGGTGTGTCCTGTCTACCTATTTATGGGCTTCCTGAGTTTAACACAATTGTAAGTCGCAGACCAACCCCAAAAAACAACTGCACAGATCTGCTATTCATCAGACCCCCAAGAATGAATTTAGTATGTAATAAGTTGCAGGGGCTTACTGCATCTATGGCAGACTAAATTGATTTCATTTGGGGTTTGGGTGTGGGTTTCATTTAGGTTCCTGTGTGTCTAGTTCCAACTGTTTTCGACATATTTCTACAGAAAAGCATGAAAAAGCAACACAACACTGTCGCCTATTGCTGTGTAACTGCAGGCCTGCGTGTTTACCTTGTTTACAGTCGCAGTAGCCCCAGTCCGCTCTGCCTTTGTGGTTCCTGAAAAAGCACCAGGGTCGGATCCTGCCGTCCGGGTTGCGGCAGTGGTTGTGCTCTCCTATCCCTTTGCCCGGGTGGCGCTCCTTGAAGCCGTCCACTTCAGTCCAGTTCATGCACCGGCCGCCGGACTCGGTGACGTCTATCGCTCCCTGGTAGAAGCCGTCTTTCCCACGGCTCTGGACGCAGTCAGTGAACGGCAGGATGAATGAAGGCACGCTGCTGCCGGAGTAACAGAAGAAGCCACTATTCGCAGCAAAAAGCGCGACTGTTAGAGCAATGCATGCCGCGTTCATGGTTGGTCTCTGGTTGTGAGCGGCTGGGGGAAACGATGCTTCAATCATCAGCAGCTTTTATCATCAGAGGAGACGCTTTTTTTTCCAGTCAGCCTCATCGCCCGACCGTGGGACGAGAGTGAGAACCGGGAGAGGAGAAACGACGCGGATCAATGAAGCTCCTATTTGCGTGGGCTACTGGGCAGCCCTCCAACGAAAATCCAATTTTCGGAGTAATTGCCCCCCCCTATAATGCGATTTTACACCATAATTATATGTATAAATTGTATATGATTAAAGAATCCTATATTGAATCTCTGCCATTACATGTTTTTCTAGAGCAAATGTGCAGGGAGTAGAGGGGGACCCATCCTGTATAATGTGATATTTAGCTATACTGTAAGTTATAAAGTCCTAAGTAATCCACTTACAGCACCCAAGACTTTGATAAATCCCCTATTGTAGAGGCAACACGGCCATGACCAAAAAGCTTAGCCTGTTGAGCTTACTTTATAGTTTTGTTAAGGTCTGTCTGCTTTATGACTTCTGAGTCTCCTTGTCATTTAAAAACAATGTCCTTCAAAATGAACCTACACTATTATTAAACCCAATTATCATGCCATCTACTCTGATGGATCTTTAATTAGGTACGCAAGTTCAACAAAACTATGAAGGTTAGCTCTTAAAAGGGAACATTTTTATATATAATAATAAATAATAATATATATTATTTATTATTATGTGTAGCACAACTAGTGGGATGACATAGTTTGGCGAATCATTGAATGAATACACGTCTCTCTCCCTCTCTGTGTGTGTATGAAATGACCATGGTGATCACAGGCGGGCCATAGAGCGCCCCTAGTGCACGGTGTCTCTGATTGGAAGATGCATTTGGAAACGTCACACTTAAGCGTCCTGTGCGGTGACGTCATCACGCCGCGTCCACGCCATCACAAAAGTGTCCACTGTTGATCACGACCGGCGTATGCCGGAACCCGCCAAGGTGTGCGGAGTAGAAACTCGTTAACTGCTCCCTTCGCCGGTTGACCCGTTTTAACCGGGCTGCCAAGATCGTTTCGGATGCAAACAGCCCGTATACATGATTCAGACAACCTTTTGAGCATTTGCAGCCTGCTAACTACATCTACGCCAAGGCTCTAAATTGAACCCGAGCGTCCCGGTGTGCATAACGAGCGCACCCATTGTGTATTTTTTTTTTTAGCGGCTCATAGACATTAGCCGAATGTTGTCCAGCGTTATAGATCACTAGCATATTACATTTACATGAAACAGATGAAAAACCAGATGCATTAGATAGTTTGTGTTAGTAAGAAAGCATTACAAGTTGGAGATATGAACAGTCGACTGCAAGAGATCCGCGAGCGACAAAAACTTAGGCGCCAGCTTTTAGCTCAACAGGCAAGTAGACAGTGAGCCTGTTGTTGTTGTTAGCACGAAGCTATCTCCTCTTTTTAAGTTAACGATTGCTAACTAAAGCTATCCCTGTTGACCATCGTTGGAGCTGCTAGATAACACGTGTTGAATTGAAAACGCATGTTCGACTGTGTGGGTAAACAAAGGGCTTAGTTCTGGCGCACAAATAGCTAAATCACCACAACGGGGGATAATAAAGCTGAGCTGTTTCCGCCAAACATGGAGTTCATGCGTAAACAACGTGTACTCAGTATTTGCGTAACTTTAAACGTAACGCATGCTGAGTACACGAACATGATGCAAATACAGCTGACACCAATGGCACAGTTGCACGTCATGTCAGCTATAATAACGTAACAAAGAAGTGACTAACTATACTTGTGGAGTAATTTACAGTAACGTTATGCAAAAGGTGTGACATAATATAAAACATTATAACTGTTGGAGAATAGTTGAATCTGCAGATATGTAACAGCATTAAAAAAAACTAATGAGACAGAAAACGTTAAATACAGCAACGTTGAGTACCACAATGCATGTTATACTAAAGTAGACAAAATAGCAGAATTTGAAACTATCTGACTTTACACTTCTCATTCTTGACTCACCACAGTTGGGAGCTGAAAGCGCAGACAGCATCGGAGCTGTCCTAAACAGTAAAGATGAACTGAAGGAGATAGAGGAGACAAGAGAAACATGCAGGTAAGATCTGATGCACTACCCCCCCAAAAAAAACACATTAAACGTGTTGATTCATTATTATACACAGTTTCTTCTGCATATCAACAAACATGTCGGTGCAACATTATGAATCGCTTTAATCTTCTCGCTCCCCTTATATCTCCCTCAGGTCCCTCACAAGCTTCATTCAGGTAGATGTGTGGCTGCTGTGAGCGACATGGTGTGATAGAGGGTGTTCGGGTTCAGGACTGTCAGTGCGTTAATGACTGGGGGAGCTGATTAAATGGGGTGGAAGTAGGGAATGTGATCAGCAATCATTGTCACAGCCTCTGATGCAGGCACTTATAATAATGCCTTCTTTCTGATCTCTGTTATGGAGTTACCCTACCAAACATCTTCAAGTGGGGGTGACAAAAAGTCTCCTCCAGAGACTGCAGATGGAGTCACCAGAGCTCTTTCTGTCATAATGCACTCACAGTTTGGGAATCCTGCAGAGTTTTCCTCAGAGGAAACTTATTGTTGTCTGATACTTGGTACAGACATTATTTTTAAACTTTAGTTTTGAACCCAAACAATCTCCATCACATCCACAACTCAACCTGTAGGCTATTATAAATACAAATGTGGAGCTCAAGACAACATTTGTGTGTTTCGGATGGAGACTCCGGTTAACAGTCTGACATGGGTGGTCCTGAGGTAGTTCTAAGTGTAGTGAGAATTTTAAGGTGATTCACAATTAGTTGTCGTGCTGTGTGAACTATTTTCAAGGGGTCAGCCTCCATTACGTTTGTTGATGTTCAAACAAGACGGTGTAGAATATCTAATCAAAATGACAAGTTTGATGTACACACACGTAAGCACTGAGGTTTTTGCTACATTCACAACCTCCCTCTTTTCTTCTTTAAAATATTTTTGTTTAACATTTGTCTGTAATGCTTTGCAGTTTTTGTCTTGTCATCCTCAGGACTAACATGTTAAATTTGTGGTTTAGTGAAAACAGAATCTGGAAAAGTGTTTTTGATGTTTTTGATTTGCAGGGCTTCATTTGACAGTTCAGCAGCACCCTCCAAAAGGAAGGCACAGGAGGGAGAGGACACAGAGGAAGATGTGGAAGAACAAAAGGTGAGCATTTTGAATCTACATGGGTAGAAGAAACTTCAAACCAAGTATGTAATGATAATAAATCCTATTATAACCCCAATAACAAATGTGATTTACAGTATAAAAACAAAATTTGAATCACAATAAAATCAGAATACATGAATACGAAGACGACAAAAGCAGATAAACCAAAGAGTATTTAATTGATAGAATGAGAGAGGAGACAACTCAAATCAGGACAACCTGTTGAGTCAGTGTGTATGGGAAATATCTTATATATATATATATATATATATATATATATATATATATATATATATATATATATATATAAATGAAAGAAGTAAGCTGGGCAATATGGCCAAAAATTGAATTGTGCCATAGGTTTTTTCATTTCTTGATAACAACATTTATCAAGATATTGCACATTTCCTGGTAATTCAATAAATAAATACTCTTCATGAAATAACTAATGGTAAATCTTATTTTTGCATGTTCTTGGGAGGATATAAACTAAAGTATTTTAAACTTGCAAACTGAATTTAACAGCTATCAAGTGAAATTATATATAATAAATAAATAAATACAGGCTTGCATGCATGAAAGCTGAACAGCCACCATAACCACACTGATTATTATATTATTGGTTATAATAACCAAGGTTAGCGGTAGAGAGTATTATTTTACCGGTTTTAGACCAATGTACAAGTAATGTACACGTAGTGTGATAATGTCAAACATTCATGGCAATCATAAAATGTGCCAAGATACATTTAACTATTCTGGTTGTTTTATTTACGTTATTCACCTGTTAACTATTCATCCATTGTCTGTTGTACAACAGAGATACTGATACACATAAGCAATTTCAGTTTATTATTGTTACATTGTTATCACCTCCCTTATTTGCTGTGGCCCATGAGCCAGTCATAACAACATTCTATACATAAGCGGCCCGAATGAGTCACTTTGTAACGCTGTTCTGTGTACCATAGTCGCTTTCCTGTTAAAGGAGATGAAGAAAAAAGGCCAGTTGTTCCAGTTAATGACAACCGGACGTCTGCAATCCAGATATGCTTGTAGGTGGGCCTGGTATGTGGCAAACTCTGTAGAATTATGTTTTCTGGGGCGTGTCTAACTTTTTTTTTTAGCTAAACCACGTCCCAGCGAATGATCAGAATGTAACATCCAAATGATTACAATTTTGCCCTAAAGTAGTTCGGCCTCTGGTATTTTGACATCGCAAATTTCGCTGCGGGACTAATAAAGGATTATCTTATCTTATCTAAACGATATTGAAAAACAAACAATAGATATTTTTATATCTTTTTGACAATGTACATTGTGGTACCTCCCAGCCCTAGCAGGGCTATGATTTATAAATTGTCAGGATCATTTCATCAAATGCTTCAGCGTGTGTGGCTTTGCTCCATTTGTTATTGTCAGTTTGTAGCTGCAGGCTGTCAACGTACATTTGGCCACCACCCAGAATGGTTTTTCCCTTTTCTCAGCCAACAGAAGCTGATGACGTGTTTTAGGTGCTTCTTTATGGGGTTTAAGGTGTAGGATTAATCAACTTTTACATTTCAATCTTAACTATTTTACTGTAAGCCCCTTGTAATGTGTATGTATTCTCCTCTATTTACTATTCCAACTTCTCTACTTATTTAATTTGTTATTATGGGATAAATCAGTTTATCACGATTGTGATTTCACTCATATTTTATGAATTGCTTTATGATCTATATTATTACAGTTGTACTACTCGATCAACCACACATTACATTACATTACAGTCATTTAGCAGACGCTTTTATCCAAAGCGACTTACAATCAGTAGTATATTACATATCATTCACCCATTCACACACTGATGACAGGCTACCATGCAAGGTGCCACCATCAGACTCTAACTAACATTCATACAACATCCAGTCCACACCGATGGCAAGCCACAGCCGCCCCACACGTGTCACACGCAGATTAACGATCTTTGGATGGACAGAAATATGAACTTCATTGTGTTTGTATGTGTTAGGATGAGGTGGAGGTGCCGCCACCGGATGAAAGCAACCCATATGAGGAAGTGTACAAGGACTCAAGTACTTTCCTTAAGGTTAGTCTCTTTCTTGTGTACACACAATGTCTCTTTGATATCATGTCTCACTAATTATGTTGTTGTGGCCTGTCAAGCAGGTAGAAAGTAGCTACATTAGAAAATATCAACAGAAACTGATGGCAAAAATCTTAAAAGCGGTTAGTGGTTGGTGTCGGGCACATTGATAGTTTTTGTGTTAACATTTGTGTGTCTGCAAGCCATGACCTTTTAAGCAGTCTAGAATTGCACTGTTAATACTGGTAACATTTGTATGAAAAAAAGCAGGAAAAAGAGCCTCTTCAATCTCCTGCTGATAAGGCTTTTAGCTTGTGAGTGATTTTTCAACCCTTTGTGATTTAATGTGGAGACAGATTGTTTTCCGCAACTAGTCTATTAGTTAGGTTTGCTTCAGCCATCATGTCAAACCACACAAACATGATAAACATGTCTTCTTTCAAACTTGTAATCCAAAACAAAGCTGGGAGAACAAGTTTTATTTGACAGGTTGAATTTACGAGCTCTACTCGAGCTTGAGCAATGTCAATGGAACGTTAGGTAATCCTTTATTATTAGTCCCGCAGCGGGGAAATTTGCAGAAAATTTACGAAAAAGTTACGAAAATAGTCACATGATTCACTCGGCATCCAGTGACGAAAATGTTCTGACACAAAGAACATACATGACATTTTAAGTACAATACACAATACACGTTTTTACTGATGTAAAGAGTGTGTACAATGCATTATTTCAGGAAGGGATGAAATTAGTAATCACAGTCACATTGTTAAAATAAAAAAAGCCCTAGAAAGCCAGAGTGGTGTTTATATTGTATTAATTATTAATAGTATACATTTTTTCTTTTGCCTCAAATTAAAAATAAAAGGTTCAAAAGTGCAGTTTCGATTTTACTTTTCCATTTCAAGACGTCAAAAGTTTATCAAAATGCTTGAATACACAATCCAGTGATATATTGTCTTTGTTAATGCAGACATATTTCTCTTAATACCCTTTATCCTGCTTATCTTATTTCTTTTATTTTCTTCATTTATTCTTTTTCAGGGTACCCAGAGTTTGAACCCTCACAATGACTACTGTCAGCACTTTGTTGACACTGGGCACAGGCCACAAAACTTCATCAGAGATGTTGGTAAGTGTGTGTGCTTGTGTTTATCTGTTTTATGTACATGTGCATGCTTGTGTGTGGTTCTGACCTCGTTGTCTTCTGATGTTCAGGCTTGGCTGACCGTTTTGAAGAATACCCTAAGCTTCGAGAGCTGATCAGACTGAAGGACGAGCTCATCTCCACCACCAACACCCCTCCCATGTATGTTAAATGATGAACAATAGAGTAGATATTTATCTGAATTACAAAGTGATTACACCCAGAGAATAAACTTTAATTAAGAAGACCAAATGAAGTTGGCATCAACTTTTTTTTTAAAGTTTTCTCTATTTAAAATATGTGTGTTTGTGTTTTAAGGTACCTCCAGGCTGATCCAATGCACTTTGACCTGCAAGATTTGAAGTGCGAGTTTGATGTCATTCTGCTTGAGCCTCCCTTAGAGGAATACTACAGAGAATCGGGCATCAGCCACACTGAACGTTTCTGGACCTGGGATGATGTATGTATGCACATTAGACTGGTTTGCATTTAGAAGTTTGTGCTAGTATGTGAAAAATATAGAATATTGTTATGACTGGCTCATGGGCCACAGCAAATAAGGGAGGCGATAACAATGTAACAAAAATAAACTGAAATTGCTTTTAGGTTCTAATAATAGATGCGATATCGTGTGGAAGTCAGTATCAGTGGTCTGTGAACGCACTTTAAGAAACGGACAACAATGTTAGGAGCTTGGGAGTGCAAATATGTAGGAGTATACTGACCCTCCTCCAGTAGATGGCAACAAATATTCAGATGTGAAGATGGCATGGCAGAATCACCTGTCATGTTCTCTCCTGACAGGACTGCCTTAGGACTTTGCATAATAAAAGCAAGTGTTTAGGTGATTTGTGAATGGTTTATTCACCCTTCATGGATGACTATGAAATTGTGTTCCCTCACCCCTCTTCCCTCTTCTCTGTTCTCTGTGATTGCAGATCATGAAATTGGAAATTGAGGAGATATCTTCTCTACGTTCCTTTGTCTTTCTCTGGTGCGGCTCTGGTGAAGGCCTCGACTTGGGCAGAATGGTAACATTGTCGCCTCTTCAGTCAAAAACAACAGGTTTTGCAACTTGAGGCATGCAAGTTCTTTTAAACATTCCATTCTTTGAGTCATTCTGGAACTCGTTGCTTTAGTATCCATCTGACAACACAGTTAGGTAACTGCTTGTCTGATGTTATGACAATAGCTTTGAGAACCTTATGCTCCTGTTCAAACCAGACTAAATGCTTAAGCCCCTCCGCAGTGACATCCTGGTTCATGTTTGGCAAGCTGTCAGACAAACAGTATTTTTCACTTTGTTAGATGGTTGTCTGTCGTTGGTGTGACGCATGTCCTCTTTGAGCTTGTCAGTTAAACTGCGTCACAGTCAAATATAGAAATTTGAATAGAGGCAAACTTCAAGTGGACTTTAAGTCCATCATTCAAGTGGACTTCAAGCTATTAAAGGAATTTTTTGTCTAATTTAATAGTTTTGAACGTGTTGCTAGAGCCACTATCAAAAGCACAAAAAAGCTAAATGGGCACAAACTTTAAGAAAGGAAGACAGCTTGTGGAACAATTATTATTATTTCAAAAAGCATAGTATTTACTACAACCAAAGAATTAGATGGAGATGAAAGCTAAACATAATGTTTTGTGCTGATTACTCAAGCTTGGTGTAAATTAAACTGAAATAATCCCTGGCATTTTTGCTTTTTGGACCACTAAGTACAGTAATAGTCAAAAGTTTGGACACACCTTCTCATTCAACTACTTTGAAGAATCTAAAATATAAAACATATTCTGGTTTGTTGAGCATTTGTTTGTTTACCACATAATTCCATATGTGTTCCTTCACAGTTTGGATGTCTTCAATATTAATCTACAATGTAGAAAAAAATAAAAATAAAGAAAAACCATTGAATGAGAAGGTGTGTCCAAACTTTTGACTGGTACTGTAGGTCATGCATTTTTCAGCAGAAATCAGTTTTCTTGGATTTTGTGATTGCATTTACAATATTTAGGATTTGCTACATGATTTGCCATCGAGTATAAGGGTAGGGAACGCCCTACTGTGCATGTACTGTGTTATTGTCTTATTAATGCATTATATTATTTATCACATTAATTCCAAAAAGGCTGAACTGTCAATATTAACATCTCTAAATTGAGTATGTGAAGTACATAGTCCATCATATTAACTGTACTTATTACACTCATTTCAGTGCTTGAGGAAGTGGGGCTTTAGACGGTGTGAGGATATCTGTTGGATTAAGACCAACAAGAATAACCCAGGCAAGACCAAGGCACTGGATCCAAAAGCAGTATTCCAGAGGACCAAGGTACAGCAGAAATGTGAAATACATGTTTACGTTAATGTAAATTTTACACAATCAAATTGCTTTGGGATTTGTTCCTCGTTTTAGATACACAATTTAAAAAGAACTCATCTACATGTGATGAATTTAATGTAAAACTATTTTAACATGTATATTATGATGTATGAAACCTTTCCCCTCCAGGAACACTGCCTAATGGGAATCAAAGGAACAGTGCGCAGGAGTACTGACGGTGACTTCATCCATGCCAACGTGGACATCGACTTGATCATCACTGAGGAGCCTGAGATGGGAAATGTAGAGAAGCCTGTTGAGATCTTCCACATAATTGAGCATTTCTGTTTGGGCCGCAGGAGGTTGCACTTGTTTGGACGAGACTCGACCATCAGACCCGGTGAGCTGGACATTCTCTTTCCTTGGCAAATTTAGGTGATAACCGCATATTGTACAGTGGGCTATGTTTGCTTTTGGTTTCTTAGTGTCTTATCTTCCACTCTGCCTCTGCTTTTTCTCTTAATACCCATGTTGTTGCCTTTTTGTTTTCCACTTTCCTAGGCTGGCTAACCGTGGGTCCTACTTTGACAAACAGTAACTTTAACCCTGAGACCTACGCCTCACATTTTGTCAATTCCCACCTATCTGGCTGCTCAGAGGATATAGAGAGGCTGCGGCCTAAATCTCCCCCCGCTAAGCTGAAGTCGGAACGTGGTGGTGGAGCAGCCAGAGGGGGCCGTGGTGGACCAAATTCAGGAAGAGGCGGAGACAGAGGCCGTGAAAGAAACCGGCCAAATTTCCGTGGGGATAGGGGAGGGTTCAGGGGCCGGGGAGGGCCACATAGGGGCTTTCAGCCTCGCTAAAGCAAAGAGCTAATGCCACCCAGACTGATGCTAGAAATCCCTATTTGCTTGACCTGCAAACACAATTTTCTTTTGAATGCAGTCAGTGTATGGTATGGTTAGTATGTGACAGCGGAGAAGTTAGTGAATGTTAACAATCTTTTTGAATTTTTGTGTTTTGTTTATATTTTCTATGGATATACTTTAGATTGAATGGGTATTGTCTGAATAAACATTATTTTCACATTTTATTTTTGTTTTGATTTTTGTTTCACGTCTTGTCTTTGAATATCATATACAGTTATGGAAATAATGACAACATCATAATTAGCTGATATGTATACATTACATTACAGTCATTTAGCAGACGCTTTTATCCAAAGCGACTTACAGTCAGTAGTATATTACATATCATTCACCCATTCACACACTGATGACAGGCTACCATGCAAGGTGCCACCATCAGACTCTAACTAACATTCATGCAACATCCAGTCCACACCGATGGCAAGCCTTCGGGAGCAACTTGGGGTTAAGTGTCTTGCCCAAGGACACATCGACTGCCGAAGCCGGGTATCGATCCACCGACCCTCTGATTGGAGAACTACCTTGCTCTCCACTACGCCACAGCCGCCCCATATAGGATGTGATTGAAAGTCAATATCCGCGAGTGGAACATAAAAAACAAACACTATTGTACAAATACAAGACCAGCAAGTTTCTTCCTCAGTAATGCTCTCGTTTTCAAACAGACAAAATAGAGACAGACATTCAGTCGTTATAACTTTACACAATTCGTATTGTCATTTTAAATATTGGTTGATTTTAATTGCTTGTCATATACTGTAAATGGACAGCAATTCAAACACTGATTAAGAGGTTTCTTACACAACTGCTATTGTGGCCAAAGTAGTTGACATTTGTGTTTGCGCAACATGAGTATCAGCTCTAGCTGATTGGCTGATGTCTTCTGTCCATGCCCTACATGCATGTGGTTGAGCATGTATGTTGAATGTCAACCGGCCAGTTTAGAAGGGGTTTTGTTTTAGGAATGCCTTCCAACTTCCTTAAATTCTTCTAATTCCTATGAATAAAATGATTTGGCTGAATTATTGTTGTTTTACCAGTAACCTTTTCCAAAGGAAAAATGGTCTGAAGCAACATGAGGTAGACCTAGAAGGAATCTGTGCTTACCATTTACAAATAGATTTTGTTGGGTGAATTACCAGTCATTGGAACATTATATCCAATGGGTTAGTATAACCACAAATGTTTTATTTTCTCGCCCTTTGAGTGAAAATAACTTCTTATGTTGGTCCCTAGCCGTAAAACACACAATCTAAATTGCATGACCTCAATGTGGTGACATCATGTAGGTGGGAGGGGCAAGCATCAAACAGGAAGTAGACCCCTGCAATGCATGAGGTGAGGAAAATGACATGCTTGATCAAGTTTTCATCATAAGGTCATACGTTTGTCCTAGCTTTTATATTTTACAAACTCTCGATGGAAACGTGCATAAGAAGCACTACTGCAAATAAAATCAGTAAAAACATTTGTCAATGCAATGTTTGTATTTTTGGAATTGGATTTGTCCATATTCAAAGTTTGGGTGAATGGGACAATGTGTGGGACAACCATTGTGTATGCTCTAGTGGTTCCCAACTTCTTCATGTGTGCCTTATCAACCAAAAAAATGCCGGATGCCATCCTGGAATTTGATAGCTGTTCTTTTGCCAGCTGTTTTTGCTCGCTAGACTATAGCCAGCTAGCCAAAAAAAACAAACACCTCAAACACTAACCAAGCATAAACACAAACAACAATGTTTAGCCTTGACCTCTTAAACCATCCCTAATCTTGATTGATCTAGTGCAGAGCAGAATGGCACCAATGAGAGAGAATTTTAGACTTGAAGCTTTTTTATTTTTTACCTCAAATAAATGTGTTTGATGAGATTTGGAGGGAGATTTTTTTAAAGGGTAGGGAATGAGGGGGAGGGGGTTGACAGTTAGGAAATGCAGATTTCTACTGTATGAATTGCGGACTTATTTTCAAACCTTCAGTCATAAAGTTTTGCAGAAATGAACATGGACTTTTAATTCATAATGATTAACAGGAAAAGGAAAATGTGCATTAGAAATTAAATCAAAATATAAATTAAATTTTGCAATGAATATGACTACTCTAACCTTAATCAATGATAGCTGTGCTGTCACCCAAAGGTCCTGTTCCAATCACCCAAATGTCCCAAAAGGCTTTTAGTGAAATATCTCAAAAGTTGTTGGACTGATTGTCATTCAATTACAAAAATTGTGTTCTTGATGTTCCACAGGTACCAGGGAAAGGAAAGATGGATCCTCTTATATTCCTTCTCCTATTGGCAGGTAAAGTGGGGGAGATTATGGAGGACTCCAATTTATAACACTTCATAGTAAGACTGAATTTAAGTTTGCTCATTGTGACATTTTTCCTCCACAGGACTAGTGGGAAAATCAGCTACAACCACTAATGCAACAACAGGGAACACTACAATGCTACTGGACTTTCTCTCAAGAGGGGAAACAACATGTGCTGGAGAAGAAACTAAAAGTAAGGTACATGGTAACACAGAAACAATATTGGAAGAACATTTTCGCAACTCTGGAAATTGGACCATCCGAGTACCATGTGAATGCACCATTGTCTGCACTCTCTGACTGCCTTTCTTTTATTCTTTGAAAATTGTTTCTAAATTGTTCAAGTGTCAGTGTGTTTGTGGCCATTACAGACCTGTGTTTTTTTTAAATTCAGGCCTGCTGCCTTTTCAAAACTGTTAAGTCTACTGCTAGCAAAAGTCATTCAGCTTCTGCCGCAGCTGAATGTCTGACTTGTAGTGCTGTGGAATATCGGCAGGCAGGTGTTTCTTGCAAAAATCTCCCTAGAAAAATGACGATGATGAAATGAGTTTTATAAAAACAGGTCAAACTCTGCTGGCGTAACTGTGTGCTACTGTTCGCCTGTTGTTGATGAATTTAGTTGTCATTTTACTTTCGTTTGAAAACAAGTTGTTATGGTTTGTGATTTTTCAACTTCCACAAATTATTTTTTGGCACTTACACCATTTAACCTTCATCCTATCAACATATTTAACATACAATGACTTAAAACTGAATAAACAGAATGGAATCAAGAAACTACTGAAAGTGGTTAAATATAGTGTAACATTTAAATAGACAGAGCACATGAGGACATTTGTGTCTGCTACATCAGTGTCTGTGTCCTTCAGAAATGACTGACATAGTGTCACTTCCCCCAGGTGGTGTGTGATACTAAGGGAAATTAGGACCCAGTGCAAACATTTTATGTATCGATTCTATTTTGAGCATAACATCCACAACCAGAACGATATATCCAAGTGGCTATACCTCAAACACTCATATGGAGTAAAGACCTTGCTAGGTTAGGTGGGCAATTTTTTTGGCTTCGATGGAGAAAGCTTTCTATTCCTTCTTTACATGCTGCCTATGTTTGGGGCCACAGCCTGATACAAGTTTCTTTGTCCTTTGAATCCCTGAGTGAAACCATTATTCACTAAATGTACATCATGGTGTATTGAAAATTGCGATTGAGACCATAACCTCATGTTTAGAATGTTTACTGAGGTTATAATCAGCTTTAAATTACATTTTTCATTGACTATTTATTAGTAATTGCTCAGAATAACCTTTTGATTTCCATTATTCCATTCTTTTTTGGGACAAAAAAAGTCATATAAGGGATCCTGCAATGGTCCTGGGACAGAGGATGTCATGTGTGTATGGATTGTCAAGCAAAGAACACACATTGCTTTCCAGGGTGCGCTCGCTCTTTAGGCAATGCAATGCTATGCCATGCTGTTTTCATATACATAACTCCTGAGGCAAAGACATACCTGTGTAATGGTAGACCACACCCAAATGGGGTGTAAACTCTCTCATAGCCACAAGGTGGAAATAAAGGAACTGAAAACAGAGGCAGAGGCCTAGTAACTGGGACAATACACAGTCTCGTATGAAGATATCATCGAGGTTTGGCTGAGATAAAATGAGGACACTGTAAGTCTTACTTACATCCCTCAATTTGATATCAACCCCTTTTGTACACAGTGGATTAGGGATTGATTGGTTGCATCTGGACTTGTGAGCCAGCCTGGTTTGACCTAAAGACATGGAAATGTATGTACATAAACAGAGCTGGTCCTGCAAGTTATATGTAAAAGTTTAAAGTGCTGTAACAATGTTGCTGTAAAGCTGGCCCTAAACCAAATATTAACACTGCTGTGTATACTGCCTTAAAGTTACATGTTCTATTGACTTTTTGTTTACCTTTGGTTTTACTTTTTTCCACTACGGCACAAAATGTAATATATGTAAAATTTGTAGCAACAAAACAGTGTATGTAGACATAGATGCTTTTAGGGGTTTGGCTGGTCTAAAGTCACTATTATATAACAGTGACTGGAGAAGTGTAGAACTAAGGTTGTCAGCTGAGTAAAATGTATTTAAATTGACGCATCGCTTGTTGAAACTATCAGCTCTAGTGGAAAAAGACAAACAAAAACTGGCATCAGATCGGAAACAATACAGTATATATGCCTTATAACCGTTGTATTAAAAATGCAGTTATGCAATAGCTTGATCACTTATATTCTAGATAGATTAAATGCCTTATCAGCAAGTCTCAAGTCTAATTTGCACAATATTTTATGTCACATTGGCTACAAATTGGTGTACATAATTACTGTGCTTACAAAATAAATCAGAAAAAGTTGATATTCTTGATTACTACTCTAGGTGGATTAAATAGCTAGAATATTTAAAAGTCCCTGAAGCCAATGAGCACTTCTCGTAACCAAAACTTGTCTCTCCAGAATGTTGGCAAACTGGATTCAGTGTCGAGAAGTTCCTGTACGTTTTGAGGTTGCGAAACTATGAGCTCGAGTCTGTGTAACGTGTCGCCAAACAGACAAAAAAAGAAACTGAACAACCAGCATCTTCCGTTACATTCTTATTCTATTCTGTTCTTATTATTATCTCTGTCAGCAGAATCATGCAATTGCTAGTTTGCTTGCTTGTGTGCATGTGTCATAGCTATTCCATGCATTGTTATTGCGTAACAACCTCTAGTTTAAGTATTGCCCGAGGGATGGACCTGAGAGGCGCGCCTGCACAGTGCCGGTGCAGACATTCTGGGCCTAGGTGGGGGGTTAGCCAATTGTGGTTCGTATTTATTAAATCAAACATTTCAGCAGTGGTTGTTGCAGACCCAGCTGGCGGAGATCTGCAATCTTTCTAGTTTTAGCTTTAACATGTTATGACGTGATTATTAAGATCACTGTGCATTTCTGGAATTGTTTTCAGCAGAAGAAGTAACAGCTTTGGTAATTTTCTCTTTTACTTAATTATGAAAACAATTCCCTTTACACCTGATTTCTCTATGAATCCCCCATGTCCTTTGTTCCTGTCTCTCTCGCTTTCAGAACAGAGGCTCCTGAGTTCTGTGCTATCAATTTCAGTGCTCTGAGAAAAGAAAATGCAACCTGATTGTAACAACTTGTTTTACCACTTTTAAAACTTTATTAACAACATGAAACATGGTCGACACTAAAACAGACCAACCTTGTCTGGGTGCCAAACGATTGTATCAGCTCAAGCAGGGTCCTGATAGATTATATTACACTTGCAGTAATGCATTACTCTTTTACAAACAATGTAGTCAAACCTGCCTAGACCGGGAACATACACCCTCACAAAAGCAACAAGACACCACGACCCACATGCTGGAATAATAGTTAGAAGTCCTGTGCTTTTAGAAGAGTGCCTTATACTATATGCAGGTCATTTTGTCTCATGGCATTAATCCAATCTAACTTGCTATTTTAGCCCCTGGGGACGGGAGGTATATCTCATGAGTCAGCAGTTACTGTTATTCTGCTGATCGAACATGTGAAGTGTCTTCCCTGTCAAAGCATCTGTTGTCAGCCCGATCAATGTCTCCCGAAATGTTCCCTTTTAATTTGCAGTCCATCTAAACCAAACAGTTGTGTCCTAACAGGGGTTTTCAGCAGGAGGTACATTACAATCTGTCGAGACTCTCATTTGAGGACTTAAAAATGCAGGTCCAACAAGAAGACAAAAAATGCTCCTACTAACTTTGAGTTCTTCTCTGGAGGTACATTTTCTCCAGATGTAGTTTGACTGGGATTTTTGCAAATAATATATAATTTGCCCTCAGGCAGCATAGTTGTCTTAGGTTGTGGCTCTTGAAGGACCTCACTTAGTCTATCTTTTACAATGTGTCATGTGGAGTAGTAAAACCTTATAATTTGTCCAAAAATCTGAACTCATTTCCACTAATAATCTGTTTTCTTATTGTTAAATACTCGTTTGTACTTCCTTTTCAGTCCACCTTCACATCTTGACGATGACTGAGCGGCAAGCTCTAACACTGATAAAGAGTGCGATAGCTAGTTAATTTACCTAGTTAATGTACCTTGAATTGAGATACATTTTATTTAAATAGTATGGTCAGGTCAATAATAATCTCAAAACCTATATTTTACACAAAATTTATCCTGTATTTAAGCATGCAGTATTTACAAGAATCAATAATTTCATATAGACGTTATAAGCTACAAGTGCTGTACATTTAAAGATAAATAAAAACAGACCTTCTTTTACAAATAAAATATACAAAAGTGGTAGAAAGAAAGCATGCATTGTGCACTTACATTTTAAGTGTCATTTAAAGATTTTCAGCAGATTTAATGCATTAAGATTCTCTTAATCTTGTGAAGAGAATAAGATTGCCAAAGTTTCTTCATAGGCATGAATGCAGCTGTTAATAAGGTGTCTTTGTTGACTGAGAGTCATATAGCTTAAACCAGAGGTTCCCAAACTGGGGAGTAGTTAATTAATTATAAAATTAATAAATCGATCCATGATTAACTCTTCTTGTCCACAGGGTCTACTTTTGTATTTCTATAAGTGATAAATGTGTATCAAATTAACAGGGAAAAATAAGAAACCTCATTTGTACAGAAAGAACAACATAATAGAGTTACAACACAGTCAATGCATATGATATACAGAATAGTATGTTAGTCAACCTGTTATACTTAAATACAAACATCTGTGTTGGTCAATGAATCCATGTGTGCTAAACAGCTATACAGCATTATATCTACTGTATGTAGAATTCAGATTCTGAACTGAAACAATCGACTGGGCTTTTATACTTGCTATTGTCGGTGTGGAGAGGTCACATCGTGTGCTGGATGAGAATGTCAGCCACATGCTTCCAAAAAGAATGAGGCACATACTCAAACAAGATTCAACCAGCATATACTGTAATCTAATAATCAGCATGATAGCATAGCAATCTGTAATCCATCTATCTACTTCTCGATCTCTTCAAATAACACTGAAATTCAGAGTGCAGAGGATGTACATTTCATATACTGTTGTTCTTTTGTCATCTTTTACGCCATGGAAGGTATGACAGTGTGTCGAAACAATACCACATGTCATGTATCATGTAAACCTTACGGTTAGCACACTATAGGAACTTTTGTCTAAATGAGCTGTGTTTAAATAGGTCTATTTTTGTGATGTGTTGGGTATTGTATCTGACTCTTTGTAGATGTGTGTCTGTGTCGAATGGATAATAGCCCAGTGCAACTTTAGTAATGATAGAATGTGTTTGATAATTCAATGAGGATTTTAAATATGTTAATGTTGGAACTACTACTGTATCAAAGCACAGTATGTTAAAAAGAGTGACATTAAATGGTATGCCCATGACCTTTTTGTAATATCTGATTATGAGGCTGTCCCTAACGTAACTGCTTGTACAAAATGAAAGACTTGATGCTTTTAGTCTGGCTGCCAATTAAGAAGTAACAAACAACCTGTTACAGCTACATGTTAATCAGTTAATAAATAGCTAACCCCCTTAAGGATTGTCTTTTTTGAAAGAGGTATGCCATGTGGGTGGACAGTCTAATCCATGACGGTATTAACTTTTGAATTTAAGTAAAGAGAATTAGGAAAAATCATGTGAAAAAAGAACAGCTGATGGGCATTGCTTGGATGCAGTAATGCATGCATTAGATGAGTTTAAACGAGCGAAGCAAACTTCCTGACTGAGCTTTTTCTTTTGTATGAGACAATCGATAGGATGTGCTGATCTTATATGATAACAATGCAGTTTAGTTACAAATGTTTACCAAAAGTTAATATTTTCATACAATAGTATTTGTGTTATTATAGACAAACAAACTCTTTACAATACCTGATTGTGACATCTTATGGTTGTTTGAAATAGCCAGAATTCTCATCCTTACATTGGTTTTTAAATCTCACAACTCAACGTCAACCAACCCCCCTTCCTCTCAAACCTTTCCATTGTGCCTCGGGTCTTCCATCATTTTTTAACATGTAAATAACACAGCAGAACAAGTCCTTCAAGTTAGGTCAGAAGTTTGAAAGATAAGAATTTCTGGTCTCTTTCAAAAAGCCTTCACTCACTGACAAGCATTGTCTTCCATCTTCACGTCTTCAAGTTGTCCGGTACCTTCTTAGTTTCAGCTTGTACCATTCATTGAACAATTGTTTTGAATAAAACAATATTGCTTGTTGGACTCCACCAAGGTAAGAAAGCAACTACTTATTTTGAAATTGATGTACATATTCAATTTCAACCAAAAGGAATCATTTTACTTTTTTTTACCTTTGAAAAGGCTGTCACACATAAATGTAGCTTTAGTTTTTTCAATGTTCAATGCTTGCATAAATACTTTCTAAATTTGTATTTGGTGGTTTTCTGTACTGCTTTTTGTGACTGTGAATTGAATTGTGTTATTTCGAGTGAAAGAATTTACATTTGGGCTGAAAAAGGCCTCAAAGAAATTCTAATTCTAATTCACAATCTGTGCTTTTCCTTTAAAATGTGTAAAACTTTGAAGTCACTCATTTTTATTGACTTTTCAGGTATTTGCTCACATACACCTTTGCTTTTAAATGTGTAATAACATCAAAATCCTGATGAACATTCGCTAGCCTATATAGTCAACACTAATGGATGGTGATTCTTGGCCTTTCAGGGTGTGGCTGCTCTATGAGTCAGCTGTATAAAGAGCAGAAGGTCTGTGCTGTAGCCGCAAAGATTGTCTGATGGGATTTTTTTATTAATTTAACTCTTGTCAAACAATTACTTTATTTGACAAATATATGTTGATATTTATGTCAAGAAATATAATAATAATAATAATAATAATTAACTTATAATAAATATATGATTGATATTGAACCCTCATTGATCTCAAACTGAAAGGTTGATGCATGGCTTAGATAGATAAATACTGCATCAGGATGTCTAGGTAGTTGAATAATTTATTAGTTGTTTCTCTCTTATATTAAAAATCCTACTAACCATAAGTGTATCATTATCAGGTGATATTACAATTGAGAAGTTCTGAGTTGGCAGAGTCCAGATCACAATCCAATTGAGACAAGATAATTGAGAGGATAATGTCTCTTGACAATTATGCTGAGGGATGTCTTTGTCATTATTCTCTACTGAGTTGGTTTTAAAAATCAGGTGTTTGACAAACACCTGACAGACTCTTGTTTGTGATTCTGGCCTTTATGAGACTTATTTGGTGACAGGAATATGAATTGAATCCACAAAGGCGGTAGAAAAATATGCCCCATAAACTGGTCAGCCGTCACACAAATTAGTTCCTTTGAGAAATACGAATGGATCCCATTGTGCTTATATGCTGTACATACATTGATATAAGTGCACTTTTGAACTTTTCCAAAATTCTTTGGTAGTCTTATAGGCGTGGCATACACCTGCTGTTTGAATATTTATCAGCCCTGGAGGTGTGACAATAATCGACAGAGTGGGATGTGACAAGCTTACCGAAACTAGACTCTCCAGAATGTTGTGATACCAAATTCTGCATGTCTGACACTCAAGATGTGTTAGAGTGTGTTAAGTCTCTTAAACATGGCTAAATTGTGAGGATGAGTCAATCAGTGAGTCAACTGGTCTCTCAAATGAATTAAAACCCCTTAAAACAGCTTCATTATAACATTATTAGCTTTATGAAGGTATAATTTATTGGAAAGCTGTTTTATTCGACTGCATTAGTTTTAATCTAGGTGTACACAATAAACTGCCAAATGAGTGTGACCTGTATTAAAATGTTTTCAGTGTGCATATTTGTTCTGCATACCAAACTTTATTCCCAATGTATTTATAATGGGTTCTTGATATTTCACAGGAACCAGAAAAAAGGAGGATGGGTCGTCTGGATTTTTTTATCCTGTTAACAGGTATTTGTTACAGTGCATGCTTCTCTGTGTCTGTTTGTGTGTCTGTGTGTGTGTGTGTGTGTGTGTGTGTGTGTGTGTGTGTGTGTGTGTGTGTGTGTGTGTGTGTGTGTGTGTGTGTGTGTGTGTGTGTGTGTGTGTGTGTGTGTGTGTGTGTGTGTGAGACTGTGGAGATTTTTTTTTCTATCTTTACCTAAACCTATTAATCTTACATTCAGATTTTGCTATGCTTTCCTTCAGAACCCTGTCCTCACACACAAACAGCCCCTGCTTGCGCATGGATTTGTTCTGCTTCTGCTCAAACTGTACGCTCTCATGCAGATATATTATTGCTTGCACAAATTTCCTCTGCTCCAGCTTTAGCACTTCTCCTCACACTCAGGTTGCTTATTTATGCTTGTGAAGCATCTGCTCTCAGATTTCTCCTCTGCTGTTGGATTTTTTGGGACAAAAACCCCATCAAACTTCCCTAATCAATAAAATGCCAGGTGTAATTTTGAACAATATGGTGATCCCTGCCTCGTTGCGAGAGCGTTCGTTTAATCCCTGACGTCGGTCACTCTTTAACCAGGTTCATCAACTTCCTTCCCTCAAGGCTTCACTATGTTACTTTCTTTACGCCTTTTGGAATAAAAGGAGGGTTTATATGTGTATATATATATATATCAGCGCACCACCCATACATTTACTGGGTTATTGCACAAAAAAATCTTAAGGCAAAGGAGACATTTGAGAGCAGACGTTTCACAAGCAAAACGAAGCAGCCTGAGTGTGAGGAGAATGGCTGAAGCTGGAGCACAGGAAATCTGTGCGAGCAACAATATATCTGACATCAAGCTTAAAGTTTTAGCAGAAATCAGAGCACAGGGTCTATTTAAGTGTGAAGACAGGGTTTTGAAGAAGCATTACAAAAGTAATACATTTAAAAAGAAAGACCACCCTCTTAGATAAAGCTAGGCAAAAAGCTCCATATATGACAGAACGAGAGAGAGAGAGAGAGATTAAAGTAGTAAAGTTGCAGTGATTAAGTGAGACTCCAATTTAACGGTCTATATAATAATAATATTTTCAGTTGGACCGAATTTAAGTTTGATCTTTTTGACATTTTTCTATACAGGACTAGTGGGAACAATGGCAGCATCAGCTGCAAATACTAATGCAACAACAGGTAACATTATGATACTACTGTACTTTCCTTTGAGACAACAATGATAAAACGGGCAAACAATATGTATTTTACAGTCATGAAAACTTCCCCAACAGTCAATTTATGAGTATCATTTGCAATATCACAACTATTGGTAATCAAGCTACAACCCCAACAGCTGCAACAACAACCAAGTCAATAATTGCGTTGGGATTTAAGATGCAGCAAAACTTCACATCACAACTTACAAACAAATCCTCACCAGAATTCAAGCAATTAAATGACAAAGTGACCACAGCGGTAAGTTTCTGTATATTCCTTTGATTTGTTTTTCATCTTTCCACAATCATACTCCAAATACATCAACGAAAGTAACAGGAAAACATTACCTCTTTTTGAACAGTTATGAATATGCATGATAAAACCAAAAGCACAAACAGGAGAGGGGAGAAAAGATGGAATGCTTGTTGTACAATATAAATGTTCTTGCCTCATATATTTTTTCAAATTTCATAATTTCTTCTAAAATAATATTAATTCACAGCTCGACATGGTCTATTCACAAAAATATGGAGCTGCCTTCAATCGGACTGTCATCAACGGCTTCAGGTATAAAACATTCTCTTCATTTCATTTAAAAGTTTTTTATATATTTTTGCCAATATATAGATTTATTTTGTTATAAATGTAAAAAGTGAGGAATGTTGTACTCTGTTATTATTTTTTTGTGGTGATTTGGTATTAGAAATCAGCCTCCAAAAAGTTGTGAACAGATTTAGAACAATCCAAATCAATTATAAAAGTATCCATCATCCTTGTGGTAGAGCCATAGTTAGACAATAATGAGCACAATAGCCAAATAGGATTACAGTTTAAAAAATGACCTCTAAAAAATATTTCTGTTACAGTCAAGGATCGGTTGTGGTACATGCTGAGCTGAGATTCAATAATGTGACTACACTACCAAACGCCAGTTCTGTGGCTGAAACTTTGGAGACTGCTTCGTCCAGCTCTAATTTCTCCCTCAGTGTCAACACATCTTCTATTATTGCCACAGGTAAGACATCATGTCAATTTCTCATGTCAAATTTTGTAAATCGTTATTGCAACACACTGAATATATGACCCACAGAATATATTCAATAGACAGCAAGTAACTTATTTAATAATTGTTATTTTCAGATGTTTTGCCACCAACTCCACCTCCAGCCAACATGACTTCACCACCAATCCCCACAATGCCTTTGCCAAGTAATGCAACCTCTCCCATTATCAATATTTTGTTTAAATGTATTTTACAATCATAAAAACTTCACCAACAGTCAATTCATGAGTATCATTTGCAATATCACAACTATTGGTAATCAAGCTACAACCCCAACAGCTACAACCCCAACAGAGCCAATAATTGCGTTGGGATTTAAGATGCAGCAAAACTTCACATCACAACTTACAAACAAATCCTCACCAGAATTCAAGCAATTAAATGACAAAGTGACCACAGCGGTAAGTTTTTGAATATTCCTTCAATTTTTTTTTTTTCATCTTTCCACAATCATACTCCAAATACATCAACGAAAGTAACAGGAAAACATTACCTCTTTTTGAACAGTTATGAATATGCATGATAAAACCAAAAGCACAAACAGGAGAGGGGAGAAAAGATGGAATGCTTGTTGTACAATATAAATGTTCTTGCCTCATATATTTTTTCAAATTTCATAATTTCTTCTAAAATAATATTAATTCACAGCTCGACATGGTCTATTCACAAAAATATGGAGCTGCCTTCAATCGAACTGTCATCAACGGCTTCAGGTATAAAACATTCTCTCCATTTCATTTAAAAGTTTTTTTATATATTTTTGCCAATATATAGATTTATTTTGTTATAAATGTAAAAAGTGAGGAATGTTGTACTCTGTTATTATTTTGTGGTGATTTGGTATTAGAAATCAGTCTCCAAAAAGTTGTGAACAGATTTAGAACAATCCAAATCAATTATAAAAGTATTCATCATCCTTGTGGTAGAGCCATAGTTAGACAACAATGAGCACAATAGCCAAATAGGATTACAGTTTTAAAAACTGACCTCTAAAAAATATTTCTGTTACAGTCAAGGATCGGTTGTGGTACATGCTGAGCTGAGATTCAATAATGTGACTACACTACCAAACGCCAGTTCTGTGGCTGAAACTTTGGAGACTGCTTCGTCCAGCTCTAATTTCTCCCTCAGTGTCAACACATCTTCTATTATTGCCACAGGTAAGACATCATGTCAATTTCTCATGTCAAATTTTGTAAATCGTTATTGCAACACACTGAATATATGACCCACAGAATATATTCAATAGACAGCAAGTAACTTATTTAATAATTGTTATTTTCAGATGTTTTGCCACCAACTCCACCTCCAGCCAACATGACTTCACCACCAATCCCCACAATGCCTTTGCCAAGTAATGCAACCTCTCCCATTATCAATATTTTGTTTAAATGTATTTTACAATCATAAAAACTTCACCAACAGTCAATTCATGAGTATCATTTGCAATATCACAACTATTGGTAATCAAGCTACAACCCCAACAGAGCCAATAATTGCGTTGGGATTTAAGATGCAGCAAAACTTCACATCACAACTTACAAACAAATCCTCACCAGAATTCAAGCAATTAAATGACAAAGTGACCACAGCGGTAAGTTTCTGTTTATTCCTTTGATTTGTTTTTCATCTTTCCACAATCATACTCCAAATACATCAACGAAAGTAACAGGAAAACATTACCTCTTTTTGAACAGTTATGAATATGCATGATAAAACCAAAAGCACAAACAGGAGAGGGGAGAAAAGATGGAATGCTTGTTGTACAATATAAATGTTCTTGCCTCATATATTTTTTCAAATTTCATAATTTCTTCTAAAATAATATTAATTCACAGCTCGACATGGTCTATTCACAAAAATATGGAGCTGCCTTCAATCGAACTGTCATCAACGGCTTCAGGTATAAAACATTCTCTCCATTTCATTTAAAAGTTTTTTTTTCATATATTTGCCAATATATAGATTTATTTTGTTATAAATGTAAAAAGTGAGGAATGTTGTACTCTGTTATTATTTTTTTGTGGTGATTTGGTATTAGAAATCAGTCTCCAAAAAGTTGTGAACAGATTTAGAACAATCCAAATCAATTATAAAAGTATTCATCATCCTTGTGGTAGAGCCATAGTTAGACAACAATGAGCACAATAGCCAAATAGGATTACAGTTTAAAAACTGACCTCTAAAAAATATTTCTGTTATAGTCAAGGATCGGTTGTGGTACATGCTGAGCTGAGATTCAATAATGTGACTACACTACCAAACGCCAGTTCTGTGGCTGAAACTTTGGAGACTGCTTCGTCCAGCTCTAATTTCTCCCTCAGTGTCAACACATCTTCTATTATTGCCACAGGTAAGACATCATGTCAATTTCTCATGTCAAATTTTGTAAATCGTTATTGCAACACACTGAATATATGACCCACAGAATATATTCAATAGACAGCAAGTAACTTATTTAATAATTGTTATTTTCAGATGTTTTGCCACCAACTCCACCTCCAGCCAACATGACTTCACCACCAATCCCCACAATGCCTTTGCCAAGTAATGCAACCTCTCCCATTATCAATATTTTGTTTAAATGTATTTTACAATCATAAAAACTTCACCAACAGTCAATTCATGAGTATCATTTGCAATATCACAACTATTGGTAATCAAGCTACAACCCCAACAGCTACAACCCCAACAGAGCCAATAATTGCGTTGGGATTTAAGATGCAGCAAAACTTCACATCACAACTTACAAACAAATCCTCACCAGAATTCAAGCAATTAAATGACAAAGTGACCACAGCGGTAAGTTTTTGAATATTCCTTCAATTTTTTTTTTTTCATCTTTCCACAATCATACTCCAAATACATCAACGAAAGTAACAGGAAAACATTACCTCTTTTTGAACAGTTATGAATATGCATGATAAAACCAAAAGCACAAACAGGAGAGGGGAGAAAAGATGGAATGCTTGTTGTACAATATAAATGTTCTTGCCTCATATATTTTTTCAAATTTCATAATTTCTTCTAAAATAATATTAATTCACAGCTCGACATGGTCTATTCACAAAAATATGGAGCTGCCTTCAATCGAACTGTCATCAACGGCTTCAGGTATAAAACATTCTCTCCATTTCATTTAAAAGTTTTTTTATATATTTTTGCCAATATATAGATTTATTTTGTTATAAATGTAAAAAGTGAGGAATGTTGTACTCTGTTATTATTTTTTGTGGTGATTTGGTATTAGAAATCAGTCTCCAAAAAGTTGTGAACAGATTTAGAACAATCCAAATCAATTATAAAAGTATTCATCATCCTTGTGGTAGAGCCATAGTTAGACAACAATGAGCACAATAGCCAAATAGGATTACAGTTTTAAAAACTGACCTCTAAAAAATATTTCTGTTACAGTCAAGGATCGGTTGTGGTACATGCTGAGCTGAGATTCAATAATGTGACTACACTACCAAACGCCAGTTCTGTGGCTGAAACTTTGGAGACTGCTTCGTCCAGCTCTAATTTCTCCCTCAGTGTCAACACATCTTCTATTATTGCCACAGGTAAGACATCATGTCAATTTCTCATGTCAAATTTTGTAAATCGTTATTGCAACACACTGAATATATGACCCACAGAATATATTCAATAGACAGCAAGTAACTTATTTAATAATTGTTATTTTCAGATGTTTTGCCACCAACTCCACCTCCAGCCAACATGACTTCACCACCAATCCCCACAATGCCTTTGCCAAGTAATGCAACCTCTCCCATTATCAATATTTTGTTTAAATGTATTTTACAATCATAAAAACTTCACCAACAGTCAATTCATGAGTATCATTTGCAATATCACAACTATTGGTAATCAAGCTACAACCCCAACAGAGCCAATAATTGCGTTGGGATTTAAGATGCAGCAAAACTTCACATCACAACTTACAAACAAATCCTCACCAGAATTCAAGCAATTAAATGACAAAGTGACCACAGCGGTAAGTTTTTGAATATTCCTTCAATTTTTTTTTCATCTTTCCACAATCATACTCCAAATAATGCATGAAAGGTTTAGATGACATTATTTAATATAATGCTGTTGTTTGAAGATAGTTTTAAATGGGTTCCTCAAATAACATGAAACTTTACCTTCTGTATTGGGAAAGCATTTTCAAGATACTGTAATAGGTATCAGCATATGCAACATTAATACAAATACTGTGATGAAATAGCATTCATTAAAACATCACAAAATAGGATTTAACACATTACACATGTGTGTTACTCATGGCATTATATTTTCAATACTCAAGTGTGAGACAGCTGTAGGACATTGGCATAACAGAATATTCGTGACTTTCAATGTGACCTATATTTATTTTTCAAAGAGGCAACATGATCGGTGGCCAAAACAATGACCTTCATGGCATAACATGAGAAATGTAACCTTTTTAAATAGTAATGAACATGAATGATAAAAACCAAGAGTACAAAAGGAGAATAGAAAAAAAGATTTGTATTTGTCTTATAATATTAACATTCTTGCCTCATATGTTTATTAAATGTAATTGTTTTTTAAACTAAATTCATTCACAGCTCGACACGGTCTTTTCACGAAAATATGGAGCTGCCTTCAATCGGACTGTCATCAACGGCTTCAGGTATAAAACATTCTCTTCGTTTCATTTAAAAAGTTGTTTAAATAGTTTTGCCAATGTATAGATTTATTTTGTTATAAATGTAAAAAGTGAGGAATGTTGTACTCTGTTATTATTTTTTTGTGTGATTTGGTATTAGAAATCAGCCTCCAAAAAGTTGTGAACAGATTTAGAACAATCCAAATCAATTATAAAAGTATTCATCATCCTTGTGGTAGAGCCATAGTTAGACAATAATGAGCACAATAGCCAAATAGGATTACAGTTTAAAAAATGACCTCTAAAAAATATTTCTGTTACAGTCAAGGATCGGTTGTGGTACATGCTGAGCTGAGATTCAATAATGTGACTACACTACCAAACGCCAGTTCTGTGGCTGAAACTTTGGAGACTGCTTCGTCCAGCTCTAATTTCTCCCTCAGTGTCAACACATCTTCTATTATTGCCACAGGTAAGACATCATGTCAATTTCTCATGTCAAATTTTGTAAATCGTTATTGCAACACACTGAATATATGACCCACAGAATATATTCAATAGACAGCAAGTAACTTATTTAATAATTGTTATTTTCAGATGTTTTGCCACCAACTCCACCTCCAGCCAACATGACTTCACCACCAACCCCCACAATGCCTTTGCCAAGTAATGCAACCTCTCCCATTATCAATATATTGTTTAAATGTATTTTACAATCATAAAAACTTCACCAACAGTCAATTCATGAGTATCATTTGCAATATCACAACTATTGGTAATCAAGCTACAACCCCAACAGCTACAACCCCAACAGCTGCAACAACAACAGAGCCAATAATTGCGTTGGGATTTAAGATGCAGCAAAACTTCACATCACAACTTACAAACAAATCCTCACCAGAATTCAAGCAATTAAATGACAAAGTGACCACAGCGGTAAGTTTTTGAATATTCCTTCAATTTTCTTTTCATCTTTCCACAATCATACTCCAAATACATCAACGAAAGTAACAGGAAAACATTACCTCTTTTTGAACAGTTATGAATATGCATGATAAAACCAAAAGCACAAACAGGAGAGGGGAGAAAAGATGGAATGCTTGTTGTACAATATAAATGTTCTTGCCTCATATATTTTTTCAAATTTCATAATTTCTTCTAAAATAATATTAATTCACAGCTCGACATGGTCTATTCACAAAAATATGGAGCTGCCTTCAATCGAACTGTCATCAACGGCTTCAGGTATAAAACATTCTCTCCATTTCATTTAAAAGTTTTTTTATATATTTTTGCCAATATATAGATTTATTTTGTTATAAATGTAAAAAGTGAGGAATGTTGTACTCTGTTATTATTTTTTGTGGTGATTTGGTATTAGAAATCAGTCTCCAAAAAGTTGTGAACAGATTTAGAACAATCCAAATCAATTATAAAAGTATTCATCATCCTTGTGGTAGAGCCATAGTTAGACAACAATGAGCACAATAGCCAAATAGGATTACAGTTTTAAAAACTGACCTCTAAAAAATATTTCTGTTACAGTCAAGGATCGGTTGTGGTACATGCTGAGCTGAGATTCAATAATGTGACTACACTACCAAACGCCAGTTCTGTGGCTGAAACTTTGGAGACTGCTTCGTCCAGCTCTAATTTCTCCCTCAGTATCAACACATCTTCTATTATTGCCACAGGTAAGACATCATGTCAATTTCTCATGTCAAATTTTGTAAATCGTTATTGCAACACACTGAATATATGACCCACAGAATATATTCAATAGACAGCAAGTAACTTATTTAATAATTGTTATTTTCAGATGTTTTGCCACCAACTCCACCTCCAGCCAACATGACTTCACCACCAATCCCCACAATGCCTTTGCCAAGTAATGCAACCTCTCCCATTATCAATATTTTGTTTAAATGTATTTTACAATCATAAAAACTTCACCAACAGTCAATTCATGAGTATCATTTGCAATATCACAACTATTGGTAATCAAGCTACAACCCCAACAGCTGCAACAACAACAGAGCCAATAATTGCGTTGGGATTTAAGATGCAGCAAAACTTCACATCACAACTTACAAACAAATCCTCACCAGAATTCAAGCAATTAAATGACAAAGTGACCACAGCGGTAAGTTTTTGAATATTCCTTCAATTTTCTTTTCATCTTTCCACAATCATACTCCAAATACATCAACGAAAGTAACAGGAAAACATTACCTCTTTTTGAACAGTTATGAATATGCATGATAAAACCAAAAGCACAAACAGGAGAGGGGAGAAAAGATGGAATGCTTGTTGTACAATATAAATGTTCTTGCCTCATATATTTTTTCAAATTTCATAATTTCTTCTAAAATAATATTAATTCACAGCTCGACATGGTCTATTCACAAAAATATGGAGCTGCCTTCAATCGAACTGTCATCAACGGCTTCAGGTATAAAACATTCTCTCCATTTCATTTAAAAGTTTTTTTATATATTTTTGCCAATATATAGATTTATTTTGTTATAAATGTAAAAAGTGAGGAATGTTGTACTCTGTTATTATTTTTTGTGGTGATTTGGTATTAGAAATCAGTCTCCAAAAAGTTGTGAACAGATTTAGAACAATCCAAATCAATTATAAAAGTATTCATCATCCTTGTGGTAGAGCCATAGTTAGACAACAATGAGCACAATAGCCAAATAGGATTACAGTTTTAAAAACTGACCTCTAAAAAATATTTCTGTTACAGTCAAGGATCGGTTGTGGTAGATGCTGAGCTGAGATTCAATAATGTGACTACACTACCAAACGCCAGTTCTGTGGCTGAAACTTTGGAGACTGCTTCGTCCAGCTCTAATTTCTCCCTCAGTGTCAACACATCTTCTATTATTGCCACAGGTAAGACATCATGTCAATTTCTAATATCAAATTTTGTAATGGGTTATTGCAGCACATACTGAACAATTATTAGAATAATACATTTTAAAGACAACACACTAACTTTATTATTGTTATTTTAAGCTGTCTTGGCACTAACTCCCACCACTGCTGCACCAGCTACGTCCACCACCACAGCATCGACCGATCCTCCTACATCCAGTGAGGGAACCCTTGGCCTTACGTTTAGTCTCAACCAAACATTCACATCAGATCTCTCCAACTCATCCTCAACGGCGTACCAGACTTTGGCTGCAGAAGTGGTCAGAGAGGTAAGACGATGTAAACCTTTGCTTTTTACAGTCACATAAAAAAAATTTAGCTGAAACAATTTTTTTTATATTCTCTCTATCAGAAGACAGAGAAGTTTGTTTAGTTTTAATTTTTGGAAATTAATCTTATCATTTGCACATTAAATACACTCACATTGCTAACATTTTTGCATTTATGTAGATATCAATTTGGTCATTTTGTTAGTCTACATAATTGCCATTGACATGCAGCAAATGTTTTTGTATAAATACCTCCTTTAATTCCTCCATTTGCCCAGTATTTTGGTCGGTCTTCTGTAGTTTTGTTAACATATTATGTAAACAAAGGATAACAAATACCGTATAGCAGCCTCCAAACCAAATGGACCAAATCTAATTTCTGGTAAGCTATAACACTGCAAATGACGGTTGTGTTGTCTTTCAGCTAAACAAAGTGGGTGCCAGTCTCTATGGATCATCTTACCTTCGCTCCATCGTTAACAAATTCACGTAAGACTTAGTTTCAATCACTGGCAAATTTTTCTGGACATTTACCAATCACTTTCTTTTAAAAAGTGTTGCTGTGTCTCTTTGTCATTAAAGGAGTGGATCAGTGGTTGCCGACACCACCCTTGTGTTCGAAGATGAGAGCTCAGTTCCTTCAGCAAGCAATGCAACTTCACAATTCAGCAGTGAACTTACGAGCGACTCTAGCTCCCTGAACATTATATCAGGCAGTGTTGATGCAAGTAAGTGAATGGAGCTTTTAAATATCATACTTAATCTGTTTATCAATCTATTTGAATTAAATACATGTTACAGTGTTATATTCATTAATTAACCCATTGGTTTTGGTACAGCTTCTTCTTCTTCAGCATCCACCACTGAATCTGCTGTTACAACTGCCCCGACAGCCACTCCCACCACTGCTGCACCAGCTACGTCCACCACCACAGCATCGACTGATCCTCCTACATCCAGTGAGGGAACCCTTGGCCTTACGTTTAGTCTCAACCAAACATTCACATCAGATCTCTCCAACTCATCCTCAACGGCGTACCAGACTTTGGCTGCAGAAGTGGTCAGAGAGGTAAGACGATGTAAACCTTTGCTTTTTACAGTCACAAAAAAAATAATTTAGCTGAAACCAAAAAAATGTATTCTCTCAGTATCAGAAGACAGAGAAGTGTGTTTAGTTTTATTTTTGGAAATTAATCTTATCATTATGCACATTAAATACACTCACATTGCTAACATTTTTGCATTTATGTAGATATAAATTTGGTCATTTTGTTAGTCTACATAATAGCCATTGTGATGCAGCAAATGTTTTTGTATAAATACCTCCTTTAATTCCTCCATTTGCCCAGTATTTTGGCCGGTCTTCTGTAGTTTTGTTAACATATTATGTAAACAAAGGATAAAAAATACCGTATAGCAGCCTCCAAACCAAATGGACCAAATCTAATTTCTTGTAAGCTATAACACTGCAAATGACGGTTGTGTTGTCTTTCAGCTAAACAAAGTGGGTGCCAGTCTCTATGGATCATCTTACCTTCGCTCCATCGTTAACAAATTCACGTAAGACTTAGTTTCAATCACTGGCAAATTTTTCTGGACATTTACCAATCACTTTCTTTTAAAAAGTGTTGCTGTGTCTCTTTGTCATTAAAGGAGTGGATCAGTGGTTGCCGACACCACCCTTGTGTTCGAAGATGAGAGCTCAGTTCCTTCAGCAAGCAATGCAACTTCACAATTCAGCAGTGAACTTACGAGCGACTCTAGCTCCCTGAACATTATATCAGGCAGTGTTGATGCAAGTAAGTGAATGGAGCTTTTAAATATCATACTTAATCTGTTTATCAATCTATTTGAATTAAATGCATGTTACAGTGTTATATTCATTAATTAACCCATTGGTTTTGGTACAGCTTCTTCTTCTTCAGCATCCACCACTGAATCTGCTGTTACAACTGCCCCGACAGCCACTCCCACCACTGCTGCACCAGCTACGTCCACCACCACAGCATCGACTGATCCTCCTACATCCAGTGAGGGAACCCTTGGCCTTACGTTTAGTCTCAACCAAACATTCACATCAGATCTCTCCAACTCATCCTCAACGGCGTACCAGACTTTGGCTGCAGAAGTGGTCAGAGAGGTAAGATGATGTAAACCTTTGCTTTTTACAGTCACAAAAATTTTTTTTTAGCTGAAACCAAAAAAAATGTATTCTCTCAGTATCAGAAGACAGAGAAGTGTGTTTAGTTTTATTTTTTGGAAATTAATCTTATCATTATGCACATTAAATACACTCACATTGCTAACATTTTTGCATTTATGTAGATATAAATTTGGTCATTTTGTTAGTCTACATAATAGCCATTGTGATGCAGCAAATGTTTTTGTATAAATACCTCCTTTAATTCCTCCATTTGCCCAGTATTTTGGCCGGTCTTCTGTAGTTTTGTTAACATATTATGTAAACAAAGGATAAAAAATACCATATAGCAGCCTCCAAACCAAATGGACCAAATCTAATTTCTTGTAAGCTATAACACTGCAAATGACGGTTGTGTTGTCTTTCAGCTAAACAAAGTGGGTGCCAGTCTCTATGGATCATCTTACCTTCGCTCCATCGTTAACAAATTCACGTAAGACTTAGTTTCAATCACTGGCAAATTTTTCTGGACATTTACCAATCACTTTCTTTTAAAAAGTGTTGCTGTGTCTCTTTGTCATTAAAGGAGTGGATCAGTGGTTGCCGACACCACCCTTGTGTTCGAAGATGAGAGCTCAGTTCCTTCAGCAAGCAATGCAACTTCACAATTCAGCAGTGAACTTACGAGCGACTCTAGCTCCCTGAACATTATATCAGGCAGTGTTGATGCAAGTAAGTGAATGGAGCTTTTAAATATCATACTTAATCTGTTTATCAATCTATTTGAATTAAATGCATGTTACAGTGTTATATTCATTAATTAACCCATTGGTTTTGGTACAGCTTCTTCTTCTTCAGCATCCACCACTGAATCTGCTGTTACAACTGCCCCGACAGCCACTCCCACCACTGCTGCACCAGCTACGTCCACCACCACAGCATCGACTGATCCTCCTACATCCAGTGAGGGAACCCTTGGCCTTACGTTTAGTCTCAACCAAACATTCACATCAGATCTCTCCAACTCATCCTCAACGGCGTACCAGACTTTGGCTGCAGAAGTGGTCAGAGAGGTAAGATGATGTAAACCTTTGCTTTTTACAGTCACAAAAAAAATAATTTAGCTGAAACCAAAAAAAATGTATTCTCTCAGTATCAGAAGACAGAGAAGTGTGTTTAGTTTTATTTTTGGAAATTAATCTTATCATTATGCACATTAAATACACTCACATTGCTAACATTTTTGCATTTATGTAGATATAAATTTGGTCATTTTGTTAGTCTACATAATAGCCATTGTGATGCAGCAAATGTTTTTGTATAAATACCTCCTTTAATTCCTCCATTTGCCCAGTATTTTGGCCGGTCTTCTGTAGTTTTGTTAACATATTATGTAAACAAAGGATAAAAAATACCATATAGCAGCCTCCAAACCAAATGGACCAAATCTAATTTCTTGTAAGCTATAACACTGCAAATGACGGTTGTGTTGTCTTTCAGCTAAACAAAGTGGGTGCCAGTCTCTATGGATCATCTTACCTTCGCTCCATCGTTAACAAATTCACGTAAGACTTAGTTTCAATCACTGGCAAATTTTTCTGGACATTTACCAATCACTTTCTTTTAAAAAGTGTTGCTGTGTCTCTTTGTCATTAAAGGAGTGGATCAGTGGTTGCCGACACCACCCTTGTGTTCGAAGATGAGAGCTCAGTTCCTTCAGCAAGCAATGCAACTTCACAATTCAGCAGTGAACTTACGAGCGACTCTAGCTCCCTGAACATTATATCAGGCAGTGTTGATGCAAGTAAGTGAATGGAGCTTTTAAATATCATACTTAATCTGTTTATCAATCTATTTGAATTAAATGCATGTTACAGTGTTATATTCATTAATTAACCCATTGGTTTTGGTACAGCTTCTTCTTCTTCAGCATCCACCACTGAATCTGCTGTTACAACTGCCCCGACAGCCACTCCCACCACTGCTGCACCAGCTACGTCCACCACCACAGCATCGACTGATCCTCCTACATCCAGTGAGGGAACCCTTGGCCTTACGTTTAGTCTCAACCAAACATTCACATCAGATCTCTCCAACTCATCCTCAACGGCGTACCAGACTTTGGCTGCAGAAGTGGTCAGAGAGGTAAGATGATGTAAACCTTTGCTTTTTACAGTCACAAAAAAAATTTTTTAGCTGAAACCAAAAAAAATGTATTCTCTCAGTATCAGAAGACAGAGAAGTGTGTTTAGTTTTATTTTTTGGAAATTAATCTTATCATTATGCACATTAAATACACTCACATTGCTAACATTTTTGCATTTATGTAGATATAAATTTGGTCATTTTGTTAGTCTACATAATAGCCATTGTGATGCAGCAAATGTTTTTGTATAAATACCTCCTTTAATTCCTCCATTTGCCCAGTATTTTGGCCGGTCTTCTGTAGTTTTGTTAACATATTATGTAAACAAAGGATAAAAAATACCATATAGCAGCCTCCAAACCAAATGGACCAAATCTAATTTCTTGTAAGCTATAACACTGCAAATGACGGTTGTGTTGTCTTTCAGCTAAACAAAGTGGGTGCCAGTCTCTATGGATCATCTTACCTTCGCTCCATCGTTAACAAATTCACGTAAGACTTAGTTTCAATCACTGGCAAATTTTTCTGGACATTTACCAATCACTTTCTTTTAAAAAGTGTTGCTGTGTCTCTTTGTCATTAAAGGAGTGGATCAGTGGTTGCCGACACCACCCTTGTGTTCGAAGATGAGAGCTCAGTTCCTTCAGCAAGCAATGCAACTTCACAATTCAGCAGTGAACTTACGAGCGACTCTAGCTCCCTGAACATTATATCAGGCAGTGTTGATGCAAGTAAGTGAATGGAGCTTTTAAATATCATACTTAATCTGTTTATCAATCTATTTGAATTAAATGCATGTTACAGTGTTATATTCATTAATTAACCCATTGGTTTTGGTACAGCTTCTTCTTCTTCAGCATCCACCACTGAATCTGCTGTTACAACTGCCCCGACAGCCACTCCCACCACTGCTGCACCAGCTACGTCCACCACCACAGCATCGACCGATCCTCCTACATCCAGTGAGGGAACCCTTGGCCTTACGTTTAGTCTCAACCAAACATTCACATCAGATCTCTCCAACTCATCCTCAACGGCGTACCAGACTTTGGCTGCAGAAGTGGTCAGAGAGGTAAGATGATGTAAACCTTTGCTTTTTACAGTCACAAAAAAAATAATTTAGCTGAAACCAAAAAAAATGTATTCTCTCAGTATCAGAAGACAGAGAAGTGTGTTTAGTTTTATTTTTTGGAAATTAATCTTATCATTATGCACATTAAATACACTCACATTGCTAACATTTTTGCATTTATGTAGATATAAATTTGGTCATTTTGTTAGTCTACATAATAGCCATTGTGATGCAGCAAATGTTTTTGTATAAATACCTCCTTTAATTCCTCCATTTGCCCAGTATTTTGGTCGGTCTTCTGTAGTTTTGTTAACATATTATGTAAACAAAGGATAAAAATACCATATAGCAGCCTCCAAACCAAATGGACCAAATCTAATTTCTTGTAAGCTATAACACTGCAAATGACGGTTGTGTTGTCTTTCAGCTAAACAAAGTGGGTGCCAGTCTCTATGGATCATCTTACCTTCGCTCCATCGTTAACAAATTCACGTAAGACTTAGTTTCAATCACTGGCAAATTTTTCTGGACATTTACCAATCACTTTCTTTTAAAAAGTGTTGCTGTGTCTCTTTGTCATTAAAGGAGTGGATCAGTGGTTGCCGACACCACCCTTGTGTTCGAAGATGAGAGCTCAGTTCCTTCAGCAAGCAATGCAACTTCACAATTCAGCAGTGAACTTACGAGCGACTCTAGCTCCCTGAACATTATATCAGGCAGTGTTGATGCAAGTAAGTGAATGGAGCTTTTAAATATCATACTTAATCTGTTTATCAATCTATTTGAATTAAATGCATGTTACAGTGTTATATTCATTAATTAACCCATTGGTTTTGGTACAGCTTCTTCTTCTTCAGCATCCACCACTGAATCTGCTGTTACAACTGCCCCGACAGCCACTCCCACCACTGCTGCACCAGCTACGTCCACCACCACAGCATCGACTGATCCTCCTACATCCAGTGAGGGAACCCTTGGCCTTACGTTTAGTCTCAACCAAACATTCACATCAGATCTCTCCAACTCATCCTCAACGGCGTACCAGACTTTGGCTGCAGAAGTGGTCAGAGAGGTAAGATGATGTAAACCTTTGCTTTTTACAGTCACAAAAAATTTTTTTTAGCTGAAACCAAAAAAAATGTATTCTCTCAGTATCAGAAGACAGAGAAGTGTGTTTAGTTTTATTTTTTGGAAATTAATCTTATCATTATGCACATTAAATACACTCACATTGCTAACATTTTTGCATTTATGTAGATATAAATTTGGTCATTTTGTTAGTCTACATAATAGCCATTGTGATGCAGCAAATGTTTTTGTATAAATACCTCCTTTAATTCCTCCATTTGCCCAGTATTTTGGCCGGTCTTCTGTAGTTTTGTTAACATATTATGTAAACAAAGGATAAAAAATACCGTATAGCAGCCTCCAAACCAAATGGACCAAATCTAATTTCTTGTAAGCTATAACACTGCAAATGACGGTTGTGTTGTCTTTCAGCTAAACAAAGTGGGTGCCAGTCTCTATGGATCATCTTACCTTCGCTCCATCGTTAACAAATTCACGTAAGACTTAGTTTCAATCACTGGCAAATTTTTCTGGACATTTACCAATCACTTTCTTTTAAAAAGTGTTGCTGTGTCTCTTTGTCATTAAAGGAGTGGATCAGTGGTTGCCGACACCACCCTTGTGTTCGAAGATGAGAGCTCAGTTCCTTCAGCAAGCAATGCAACTTCACAATTCAGCAGTGAACTTACGAGCGACTCTAGCTCCCTGAACATTATATCAGGCAGTGTTGATGCAAGTAAGTGAATGGAGCTTTTAAATATCATACTTAATCTGTTTATCAATCTATTTGAATTAAATGCATGTTACAGTGTTATATTCATTAATTAACCCATTGGTTTTGGTACAGCTTCTTCTTCTTCAGCATCCACCACTGAATCTGCTGTTACAACTGCCCCGACAGCCACTCCCACCACTGCTGCACCAGCTACGTCCACCACCACAGCATCGACCGATCCTCCTACATCCAGTGAGGGAACCCTTGGCCTTACGTTTAGTCTCAACCAAACATTCACATCAGATCTCTCCAACTCATCCTCAACGGCGTACCAGACTTTGGCTGCAGAAGTGGTCAGAGAGGTAAGATGATGTAAACCTTTGCTTTTTACAGTCACAAAAAAAATAATTTAGCTGAAACCAAAAAAAATGTATTCTCTCAGTATCAGAAGACAGAGAAGTGTGTTTAGTTTTATTTTTGGAAATTAATCTTATCATTATGCACATTAAATACACTCACATTGCTAACATTTTTGCATTTATGTAGATATAAATTTGGTCATTTTGTTAGTCTACATAATAGCCATTGTGATGCAGCAAATGTTTTTGTATAAATACCTCCTTTAATTCCTCCATTTGCCCAGTATTTTGGCCGGTCTTCTGTAGTTTTGTTAACATATTATGTAAACAAAGGATAAAAAATACCATATAGCAGCCTCCAAACCAAATGGACCAAATCTAATTTCTTGTAAGCTATAACACTGCAAATGACGGTTGTGTTGTCTTTCAGCTAAACAAAGTGGGTGCCAGTCTCTATGGATCATCTTACCTTCGCTCCATCGTTAACAAATTCACGTAAGACTTAGTTTCAATCACTGGCAAATTTTTCTGGACATTTACCAATCACTTTCTTTTAAAAAGTGTTGCTGTGTCTCTTTGTCATTAAAGGAGTGGATCAGTGGTTGCCGACACCACCCTTGTGTTCGAAGATGAGAGCTCAGTTCCTTCAGCAAGCAATGCAACTTCACAATTCAGCAGTGAACTTACGAGCGACTCTAGCTCCCTGAACATTATATCAGGCAGTGTTGATGCAAGTAAGTGAATGGAGCTTTTAAATATCATACTTAATCTGTTTATCAATCTATTTGAATTAAATGCATGTTACAGTGTTATATTCATTAATTAACCCATTGGTTTTGGTACAGCTTCTTCTTCTTCAGCATCCACCACTGAATCTGCTGTTACAACTGCCCCGACAGCCACTCCCACCACTGCTGCACCAGCTACGTCCACCACCACAGCATCGACCGATCCTCCTACATCCAGTGAGGGAACCCTTGGCCTTACGTTTAGTCTCAACCAAACATTCACATCAGATCTCTCCAACTCATCCTCAACGGCGTACCAGACTTTGGCTGCAGAAGTGGTCAGAGAGGTAAGATGATGTAAACCTTTGCTTTTTACAGTCACAAAAAAAATAATTTAGCTGAAACCAAAAAAAAAAAGTATTCTCTCAGTATCAGAAGACAGAGAAGTGTGTTTAGTTTTATTTTTGGAAATTAATCTTATCATTATGCACATTAAATACACTCACATTGCTAACATTTTTGCATTTATGTAGATATAAATTTGGTCATTTTGTTAGTCTACATAATAGCCATTGAGATGCAGCAAATGTTTTTGTATAAATACCTCCTTTAATTCCTCCATTTGCCCAGTATTTTGGCCGGTCTTCTGTAGTTTTGTTAACATATTATGTAAACAAAGGATAACAAATACCGTATAGCAGCCTCCAAACCAAATGGACCAAATCTAATTTCTTGTAAGCTATAACACTGCAAATGACGGTTGTGTTGTCTTTCAGCTAAACAAAGTGGGTGCCAGTCTCTATGGATCATCTTACCTTCGCTCCATCGTTAACAAATTCACGTAAGATTTAGTTTCAATCACTGGCAAATTTTTCTGGACATTTACCAATCACTTTCTTTTAAAAAGTGTTGCTGTGTCTCTTTGTCATTAAAGGAGTGGATCAGTGGTTGTCGACACCACCCTTGTGTTCGAAGATGAGAGCTCAGTTCCTTCAGCAAGCAATGCAACTTCACAATTCAGCAGTGAACTTACGAGCGACTCTAGCTCCCTGAACATTATATCAGGCAGTGTTGATGCAAGTAAGTGAATGGAGCTTTTAAATATCATACTTAATCTGTTTATCAATCTATTTGAATTAAATGCATGTTACAGTGTTATATTCATTAATTAACCCATTGGTTTTGGTACAGCTTCTTCTTCTTCAGCATCCACCACTGAATCTGCTGTTACAACTGCCCCGACAGCCGCTCCCACCACTGCTGCACCAGCTACGTCCAACACCACAGCATCGACCGATCCTCCTACATCCAGTGAGGGAACCCTTGGCCTTACGTTTAGTCTCAACCAAACATTTACATCAGATCTCTCCAACTCATCCTCAACGGCGTACCAGACTTTGGCTGCAGAAGTGGTCAGAGAGGTAAGACGATGTAAACCTTTGCTTTTTACAGTCACAAAAAAAATAATTTAGCTGAAACCAAAAAAAAAGTATTCTCTCAGTATCAGAAGACAGAGAAGTGTGTTTAGTTTTATTTTTTTTGAAATTAATCTTATCATTATGCACATTAAATACACTCACATTGCTAACATTTTTGCATTTATGTAGATATAAATTTGGTCATTTTGTTAGTCTACATAATAGCCATTGACATGCAGCAAATGTTTTTGTATAAATACCTCCTTTAATTCCTCCATTTGCCCAGTATTTTGGTCGGTCTTCTGTAGTTTTGTTAACATATTATGTAAACAAAGGATAACAAATACCATATAGCAGCCTCCAAACCAAATGGACCAAATCTAATTTCTGGTAAGCTATAACACTGCAAATGACGGTTGTGTTGTCTTTCAGGTAAACAAAGTGGGTGCCAGTCTCTATGGATCATCTTACCTTCGCTCCATCGTTAACAAATTCACGTAAGACTTAGTTTCAATCACTGGCAAATTTTTCTGGACATTTACCAGTCACTTTCTTTTAAAAAGTGTTGCTGTGTCTCTTTGTCATTAAAGGAGTGGATCAGTGGTTGTCGACACCACCCTTGTGTTCGAAGATGAGAGCTCAGTTCCTTCAGCAAGCAAAGCAACTTCACAATTCAGCAGTGAACTTACGAGCGACTCTAGCTCCCTGAACATTATATCAGGCAGTGTTGATGCAAGTAAGTGAATGGAGCTTTTAAATATCATACTTAATCTGTTTATCAATCTATTTGAATTAAATGCATGTTACAGTGTTATATTCATTAATTAACCCATTGGTTTTGGTACAGCTTCTTCTTCTTCAGCATCCACCACTGAATCTGCTGTTACAGCTGCCCCGACAGCCGCTCCCACCACTGCTGCACCAGCTACGTCCACCACCACAGCATCGACCGATCCTCCTACATCCAGTGAGGGAACCCTTGGCCTTACGTTTAGTCTCAACCAAACATTCACATCAGATCTCTCCAACTCATCCTCAACGGCGTACCAGACTTTGGCTGCAGAAGTGGTCAGAGAGGTAAGAGGTCTTTACCTTATAAGAGTGTACTGCAAACGTATTGAGGTCTTATTTTGTTAAAGTACTATTCCATGGACATCATAAGAAACTGAAACATCTTCTAAATATAACTGCAAATATTGTATTTTTGGAAACAACTCCCATCGTGCTATGACTATAGGAACCCTCATGTTGCAAAAATATTTTGCAATGAGTAGATTAATCATTCAGTCTGTCACTATAACATTCACATTGGAACAACAAAAGCTAATATGATTCTTGGAATTCGAAAGCAATTTTAACCGAAACTGATATCCCTGTTGCTAAACATTGACATATCCCGGAAAGTAAAAGAAATAGAAATTGGCTCCTTTACATGAAAGAATAACTAACAAATTAATTAAATATTGCTGTCATAGAAAGGCAAAGCTATTTTGCAATATTGTTAATTAAAGAAAGCCTGTACTAAAATGATGCAAGAGCTTTTTAGCTCATAGAGCTCTTGCTGTATTTGAATACAGTATGCACGAGCCATGTTTAAGAATTCAATATTTAAATTTCCACAATTTCCACAGTGATTATTGTGTTATACTGGAAGGTTTCTTTTTCTGTTCTCACTTGCTGCAAGTTATCCACATTACCAAAACCAGGTGCCCAGATTCCTGTTCAGCCTGATAACCATTTTCAGAATCAGAATCAGAATTAGAAGTTGTTTATTGCCCAAGTACATTACACATACAAGGAATTTGGCTTGGTGATTAATTGGTCGGTTCAGTAAATAACAAACAAAGTGCAATAATAGACATAATTTAAAAATAGAAATATGAAAATATACAATTAAATATGGTAAACAAGTAATCAAATGATAATTATATATGTTAAAACAGGTTTATTATATTATTGAGGTGTCAAGATGTGCAGGGGTGTAAACTGTAAGAGATTGTCCTGGGGATGTAATTGTCTAGGTCAGTGGGGGTCCCGGGCTTTATTGATCAACCCAACTGCAGATGGAAAGAAACCGTTTTTATGGCGTGAGGTCTTGATCCTGATAGACCTCAGCCTCCTGCCAGAGGGAAGGGGCTCAAAAAGTTTGTGTCAAGAGTGAGAGGTGTTGGCTACAATCTTCCTTGCCCACCTCGGGGTCCTGGAGGCGAACAAGTCGTAGAGGGAACAAATGATCACATCTCTCAGCAGAACAAATGATACGCTTTAGTCTGCCCTTGTACTTGGCGGTGGCTGCAGCGTACCAGACGGCGATGGAGGAGGAGAGGATGGACTGATAGTAGTGTAGAAGTGGAGGATGAAATGAAGGGCCATGTTGACTGCGTCCTCTACAGACCTGTTGGCTCTGTAGGTGAACTCTGTAATGAATGGTTGTGAGGGGACGGGGACCTGGTGGTCTGTAGTTGGTGGATGGAGTCATGGGGGATGGGGTCAGCACTGTCCCATTGTCTTTCAAATCGACAGAAAATGTGTTCAGCTCGTTTGCTTAAACCTTAGCAGCATCCATGATTTAGAGGCCAATCAGGGAACTTGTACATAGGTCCTTGCAGCCAATTTTGTATTTTTCATTGCAAATGACAGTAATGTTGTCTTTCAGGTAAACACAGTGGCTAAAAATCTATATGGATCATCTTACCTTCGCTCCATCGTTAACGAATTCACGTAAGACTTAGTTTCAATCACTGGCAAATTTTTCTGGACATTTACCAGTCACTTTCTTTTAAAAAGTGTTGCTGTGTCTCTTTGTCATTAAAGGAGTGGATCAGTGGTTGTCGACACCACCCTTGTGTTCGAAGATGAGAGCTCAGTTCCTTCAGCAAGCAATGCAACTTTACAATTCAGCAGTGAACTTACGAGCGACTCTACCTCCCTGAACATTATATCAGGCAGTGTTGATGCAAGTAAGTGAATGGAGCTTTTAAATATCATACTTAATCTGTTTATCAATCTATTTGAATTAAATGCATGTTACAGTGTTATATTCATTAATTAACCCATTGGTTTTGGTACAGCTTCTTCTTCTTCAGCATCCACCACTGAATCTGCTGTTACAACTACCCCGACAGCCGCTCCCACCACTGCTGCACCAGCTACGTCCACCACCACAGCATCGACCGATCCTCCTACATCCAGTGAGGGAACCCTTGGCCTTAAGTTTAGTCTCAACCAAACATTTACATCAGATCTCTCCAACTCATCCTCAACGGCGTACCAGACTTTGGCTGCAGAAGTGGTCAGAGAGGTAAGAGGTCTTTACCTTATAAGAGTGTACTGCAAACGTATTGAGGTCTTATTTTGTTAAAGTACTATTCCATGGACATCATAAGAAACTGAAACATCTTCTAAATATAACTGCAAATATTGTATTTTTGGAAACAACTCCCATCGTGCTATGACTATAGGAACCCTCATGTTGCAAAAATATTTTGCAATGAGTAGATTAATCATTCAGTCAGAGGCCAATCAGGGAACTTGTACATAGGTCCTTGCAGCCAATTTTGTATTTTTCATTGCAAATGACAGTAATGTTGTCTTTCAGGTAAACACAGTGGGTAAAAATCTATATGGATCATCTTACTTGCGCTCCATCGTCAAGAAATTCACGTAAGAATACATTTTAATCATTGACTATTTTTTGCTCGACATTTGCCTTCACTTCTTTTTTACTACTACTTTCTGTCTTTGTCCCTTTAGGAGTGGATCAGTGATAACGGACCTGACCCTTGTATTTCAAGATCAAAACGTAGTTCCTTCATCAAGCACTGCAACTTTACAATTCAACACTGCGCTTACCGCCTCTACCCTGAACATTATATCAGGCAGCGTTTCTACACGTAAGTTATTGGTTACTTAAATGTTTTTTAAGTAAATAATTTTACTTCAAAACATATTGAATGCATGGTTTACATATGTTTATATGAAATTATTAAATGCATATTACAATGTAATATTTGTAATTCTTTGTTAAGTTTTGAATATAAAAGTGTGATGAAGGCTGAACGTTGGGATGCAGCTTCCTTTTTAGCCTGTATTTTTAACTTGTGAAGGTATTTTACTTACTTACTTACTTTCTGTCAAGATATATTTACTGGCAACACAGTCTAACAATCACTGCAATCTTTTGTTTTTCTAATATTTCAGAGTCAACATCAACATCAAGCAGTTCTCCTAAGCCAACAATGGGCTCACTGGCAGTCTTTTCATTAACACTGCTGGCTGTGGCACAGATGCTTATAGACTTATAATCGGCACCCAAGGTAAATGCACTGACATTGCCTATAGCTTTTGCTATGCTATCAACTTCGGGGAAAATGCTATGTACCAACAGACTAAAAACATAAGACACAACAAGTGTGCATAATGAAATTTACCAATACAATGTCATTTGGTAAAACGATAAGTACTTTGTGTCAAAGATTGAGACACTTTTTCAGTATTTCCACATTTGTTACAATCACTACTGTTTTAATTCCATTTTGTTTAAAGAACGTACCATTGATAACCACAAAGATTGTGAGTAACCAAAAGTACCTTATTTGTTACTTTTGTGGCACTTTTGTGTCAGATGCCATACCATTTGTTTGTTTTTTAGATGCTTCTTTACATGCAATTTGTCATGTGGCATTGTTAACATTGTTAAGAATGCAAATATGTGTCGGAAAATGTACAACATTTTTAATGTAGTGTGATGTCAAAAGCTAGGGGTGTGGAAGTAACATGATCTTGATTCTGAAAACCTTTAATTTATATTACATCCGGGACCAATCATTATGAAGACAATCTTTCTCCAACCATAACCATGAGGTTTAAGTTAGCTTACTTTGATGCCACCACAGTTGCCCTGTGAGAATGTTGCAGTTAAAAACTTTTTTATTTAAAATTAAAATAAATTGTCTTTAAACTTAATGTTGGATTTTGCAGTGCCATCCAGTATCAAGTGAATATTATGAGTGGATTGGTAGATGCAAGTTTAAAAGTGTCCTGCTATTATCCTAAGCTTAAGAAAGATTATTGGTTGCAATTGCTTAAATATTTAAATTGAATACTGGTCCTGTATGTTTTCCAGAAGGGGAATTATTAAAATGTTACCTTTACAATGACCTTGTTGGTTTTCAAATGATTATTCTTGACTCTCTTTAGTATGAAAAGAAAACATTTGGTGACTTAATTATAACTCTAATGTGAAGGTCTTTGCTGTTGTTTCCTATTGGACCCTTTACCAATTTTTAACCTTACTTCCATGCGTTTCTCATAGTATAACATAATGTAACATATTGTTGGAAGGCTTTCAATACCTAAATTCTTACACAACAAGGTGAAAGCAGTACAGTAAGCTTTTGATAATAGTCTCTACCACATACAAACCAGTAATTATAAATCTGTCTTGCTACTTCTTGGACTGGGACTGCATTATCAGGTGTGTTTTCTTGGGCATGGTGACCACAGCCTGTGTAAGTGATACAGAGAACAACTACAGACCATCTTGCGGTGGGATCACACCAGCCGTAACACCAAATCGGGACAGGAGCATATATTGGGTAGGCCAATGGCCTTTGTTAAGATGACAACAGTCTTCATACTCAGCCTTTATGTGTATCTCAACAGACAGACAGACTCAAGATACTCAAAACTGTCTCTGGGGTAGTTCCCACTTCAATAGGCATCTCCAGAACTACATTTTGCCATGATGACACGCTCACATGTGGGAGCTGCAGGGCCCCCTTAGTAAAGGGCTTCACCCTAACTTTACTAGAACTAGGGTTACAATATTGTAACCTTTGTTCTAAATAACACAAATTAATGCATGTCCTGCAGCGACAAAACTTTGACCGAAATAGAAGTAGGTGGCCCCAGCCAACCCAGGTAGTAGATAACTGGACTGCATCGAGCCATGGCCATACCTTGCAAGGGTAAAAAAAACAAGCCATAGACACCCTTCAAACCAGATTACCCTACTCATCAAATAGCACAGGGACATGTGGGTGTATCATGTCATGGGGGGTTCTTGTTGCATCATTCCCAAGAAGACTCATGGCTGTACTAGCTCAAAAGGGTGCTTCTACTCAATACTGAGCAAAGGGTCTGAATACTTATGACCATGTGATATTTCAGTTTTTCTTTTTTAATACATTTGCAAAAATTTCTACATTTCTGTTTTTTTCTGTCAAGATGGGTTGCTGAGTGTACATTAATGCGAAAAAAAATGAACTTTTTCGATTTTAGCAAATGGCTGCAATGAAACAAAGACTGAAAAATGTAAAGGGGTCTGAATACTTTCCCTACCCACTGTATGTCCTCAAAACTCCAAAGTACCGGAATCATTCTTTGGCCACATATAGAATACTCTAATAACAATTGGCAGCTCATCAGAGTTATGACTGTACTCATTTTCTGGCACATGATATGTGCATGTCGAAATGCTTTCATGGCTAATTGTGTGGGTATGATTAAGGGTCACACATGGAAATTATGTTTTATTAATCTGAACAAAAGCGTGCATGATGAGGGTAGTTTGTGCATAAATTATGTTATTAATACAGAACATACAATCCAGTTGTTGCTATTAACAACAACTTGTCATCATCCCATACTGTACATGCAATAGGAAGGACACACTAGAAGAGGCCCAAATTGCCCCAAGACTCATTCAAACCCGGTTGAGTGTGTACACCTTTCATCCCTAAAATATTTGATTTACAGTTTTGTGTGCTGTGAGTCAAGGTCACACAGATCTCACATCACTCCTGGCCTCTTGACATGAGTTTTGATTCCAATATTGATTTATTTATTTGTGTTACCCTGCACAAACCCCCAAAATCTGAAAATGTAAGAAATTACTGTTATTCAAAGACACACCCCTATTTATTCTCTTCTTTCTCTTGTCCAATCAGTCAATTAAGACAACAAGCAACAAGGTCTATTTTAAATAATCTTGGTATCATAATAAAGGTTTATTTCAAGCATTAGTGTATATATTGATCCACCAGATGGCGAAATAGATCCTGTTTTGATATGGAAAGCTGAGGATCGGCTATTCGATGCTAGAGGAAGGCAGACTGCAATTTCTCCTCCATACTATGGTATTACTAGACAATGAATAGACACAGCTGAAATCGACTCAAAAATTATTCAGAGACAGTAGCCATTAGCCACATTGATATTCCTTAGAATACATTGTTTGATAACAAAACAGCAAAGGAAAGACATTATTTATGGTTATTGCTGTATAAAGTGAAAAAAAATTATTCTCTTCTTCGGGTGCGAGTTTTGGTCGATTGATCTTATCCTGTTATAAGACTTATACAGTTAAAATCTGTGGAGGCTTTCTTATTGACATATCATTTGCGGGTAGCATGAGGTAGCAAAATCTCGCGTTTTACTGTATTTTATCGAACACTGTTGTTCTCCTAGAAGCTTGGCGCATGAGAAAAGCAATCTGCAACATCACCGCTAGAAGATGCCAAATCCTTCATCCTTACACTTTTAAGTCTGGGTTAATCAAAGAGAATATGTATTGTAACTAAGCTCAATTAAGTTGAGAAAGGGAAACAAATGGAATTTACTTCACATTACCTAAAAAACTAAAGAAAACCTTTTTCTTTTATTCAGTCAGAAATTGTCTAGCTTCCACCTGGATTATGTTCACCAGCAACATTTTGCAGCTTTTCGGATTTGTTCATCAAAAACCTTTCCTCATATTAATGAAACAAAAAAAGAATTTATGCAGCATTACATTTTTCCTAAAACCCATTTGCAAATGATCGGTATATAAACATATTTTGAAGAAGACGGATGCAAATTCATACTAATTCCAGAATAATATAATAAAAATTTGAAGCATCATGAGGTCTAGTCATATTATTAATCCATATAACACTGTTGATAATGAAATGTTTAATCATGTTAGATAGGTCACTTTATTTATCACTTAGTAAATGCAACAAAGCCCGGGAATCAACCTCTGCTCACTCCTCTTTTAGAAACAAAAGAACAGATGTGCAGCCAGGCTATCCTGTCTGAAAGGCACACTTGCATTACACATATAAATGACTGGTCTGAAAAAAAAACACGATCTATTGAGCCATTCTTCTTTTTATTTCATCCTTCATTAAAAATCCCCCAATGTTTAATTAGAACCCATCCGCCACACTTGAGATATGTCTGTCACTGGCTGAGGCCCAAGGTATTCAAGCTTGGCAGGATTGGTTGTGTGCTCTACTGCACAATGAAACACATGAAAAGGATGATGAGAGCTGTTTTAATGGTATGAAGAAGGTGAAGTTGCACTCATACAAATTCATTTCAAATGGGAAGTCAGATAATAATATAGATAAGTAGTCATGCTTCCTCCATCATATGTACTTAAAACAAAAAATCGTGTTGTTGTAATTCTCCTATTTTCCTTCAGTGTTATTTAGTCTTATTATTTATTTTTTTCCTCCAATTTATTTATGAATTGTATCATGCAAAGCATTAAGCCAAAACAAAAAATACACAACATGTTGGCATATAATTTCTATCTGGGATAGACAAGGGTCATTCTTTATATGTGTGAATGATCAGAGTCTCCTGACAGTCAGGTTGACTCATTACAAATGACTGGTGCCTTGTGAAGTTGTTACAATTACTCCTAAAGGAGACATGAATGTCAGAATCAAATATCACGGCAATCCATCCCAGTTGTTCAGACCTTTTACTAAAAAAGAAAAAAAATATCCACTTGCTGGTGGCTCTTCAGGAGAGGGATCACCAAAGTCAGTAGGATTCACGTCTGGTGTCTGTAAATGTATGTACAACAATTGCATGACATATCCAATAGTTGTTATTTCTGTATAGACCAACGAGGGGGAAGGAATGACTGACATTGTCATCCATAGAGCCACATTGTATGGTATGGCTAAGAAACCCACAGTGTTTTGACAGACAGCAAAAACATTAAGGACGTGTACTGATGTCTCTGGAGAATATGAATTGTGTGTTTTGCTGTTAAGTACATAGTGTATTCTCAGCCTGGGCAATTCAGTTTATGGATTTATCAATGGTTTCAATGACAGGGTTATGTTCTTAGATTGGTTTGGTTTAAAAATATAGTTTCCTGTCCTCTTAGTGTTGGGAACTACATAATTTGTCTTGCTCTGCTGTACAAATGTACATCTTCCAAAGTGTATACAGATACAACTACTGGTCTGCCCTTATTAAAAAAACCACGATAAGAATAGAAACGGCAGTCATTCAAATTGAAATGGCAGGGGAGTTGGCAACAGACTGTATTTTGTTACTGTGATTATTGTTGCATGCGTTCATTACAGCCCACCTCTCAGCCCAACCCTCTCGTCTCTGTGTAAAAGCTGCAGTATGATACAGACATGAGGACATATGATCATCTTTCTGCTTTACAGGTCAGTGTCACCGTTTACACTGTTTTCTGGTAGTGCATGATGTGAAGTTTCACAATAGACAAACCTTTGTTTTTAATCTGAATTTAGATTTTTTTTTTTTAAATGCTTAATTCTATAACTAAGCTAATTCTTAGTAATTGAGCTGTTCTTATTAGAATCAGATGGTAGAATACTATTGAAAATCTTACCATCATACTAATACTATTGTATTTTCCTTTATTGCTGCATTTCAAAAGATGTAACCACCTATAATCCATTAAAAACTAATAGATGGCCATTATCTTTTAATTAAATGTTAAGGTATTTTCATTATAACCAGGCAAAGTTTTGTATTCGCTAAATAACATTTTTATAAGCTTGACACTAAGACTTTACGTACAGTAAGCTTTTGCACAATTTGTTTTCTAATTATTGCCTACAGGCAGTTTAAATCACAATTAACAATAAGAACATGATTTGCTGGTTTATGACGAGGAAGACGTATTGTACCACAATAAAGGACTTTAATACAACCGTATTATTGTTGCAGATGGAGGTGGCAAAGTAAAGGACACGTTCACATGATTTCATTGAATAAATGATTAGTATGCCAACAGCCTTTTTTGTAAGATACACAGGTTTACAGCCAGGTTAGGTGACAGTACAGAAGAATAAAGTTCTGTCAATTTTAAAACTGAAATGACAGAGGGAGAGAGAGAGAGAGAGAGAGAGAGAGAGAGAGAGAGAGAGAGAGAGGTTCCACTCAATCAAGTCTACAGGCCCTGCAAGAACCTACATATTCATTCAGCATCACTTTCCCGTCACCACTGCACGGTCCCTGTAGTGTTCATTCAAATCTATTCATATTAGTCAGCTGAAACATCTGCTCCCTGTTCAGCCTACTTGCACTGGAAATACAATATTTTTTTTTGTTCTTTACAGATATATTTGTTCTGTTGTGTGATATACTGTAATGTGCAACGTATGCATCTCATGGGAAAAATACGTAATTGTTCCCAGAGGTAAACACACTTATGAAATTAGATCATTGACTAATATTCTCAAAGAATTCCAATAATGTATGAGAGGTAAGTAACATGCAGAGTTCAAATTCCAAAATGTCTTTGTAAGAAAATCTGACTGTGGTGTCAAGTTCCACTTCAAATGACCTAATGACTCTTATGAAAATGTTCTGCCTGCTAAAGTTCTGCCATGTATTATATGACACAGAGTGTTTCTTAGTTTTGAAGACACGTGCAAAAAGTAACAATATATAATTGTCTTCATTATCTATGGGTCTGTGTTGATGAAAAGAACATCTGGTTTTGCTCTCAACACCAAGCAAAGAGATGGCATTTTAGATAAGCCATTTACACCAGAACAGGGGCTTTTCAGGCCCACAGTCTTTTATGATTCCTATGTCAAACTTAAGTTTACAGTTTAGAGATTAACTAATGAGAAGTTACCATGGAGCAGCATTTGAGACAAAACAAACAGAATCCTGGGTGCTTTGTCATTTTTTCACTGTTAATGTACGATAGAGGAGTGTGACCAAAACACTCATTTCTTACAACTGTATCTGTATGTTTTGACAGGCTTAATTTGACAATGGATAACGGCAGTTTGGGATTGCTCGGAGATGCCAACACATCTCTTCAGAACGAACTTCAATCCTGTATTACATTGAGGAACCAGGTCTCTCGCATTTTCCTGTATGCCTTTCTCTCTGTTGGCATCGTCTGCACAGTAGTGGGAAACTTCCTGGTGGTGTTGTCCATCGCCTACTTCAAGCAGTTGCAGTCACCCACAAACTCCTTTGTCATGTCCCTGGCAGTGGCTGACTGCCTTGTTGGCCTGGTAGTGATGCCGTATAGTATGATTCGAACAGTGGAGGGATGCTGGTACTTTGGTGTCCAATTATGTAAGCTTCACTCTAGCCTGGATGTCATGCTCTGCACTGCCTCTATATTCCATCTCAGTTGCATTGCCTTTGACCGCTACTATGCTGTCTGCAACCCATTAGTTTACTCTTTAAAGATGTCCCGCAGTCGGGTAGCTCTCCTTATTGTTATATGTTGGGCTGTTCCTACTCTCATCTCCTTTGGCCCCATAATGCTAGATCTCCATATTGCCGATGTGGACATCCTGCTTCCTAAAAATGTATGTGTGTTTTTAGTCAATCGTATTTATGCTGTAATGGCCTCCTTAGTTGCCTTTTACTTGCCGATGGCTGTCATGCTAATAGCCTACTGGAAGATCTTCAAAGCTGCCAAACGGCAAGCCAGGCAGATCAGCGCCATGGAAAGCCAGATGGCTGCTGGAGTCGGCAAAGACTCAAGCAAGAAACAAAGACACCGAAACACTATGAAGAGGGAAAGAAAGGCAGCAAAAACTTTGGGTATCATTATGGGGGTTTTCCTAATCTTCTGGATGCCCTTTTTTACAGTCAACATTGTGGACCCGTTTATTGAATACAGCACAGAGGTGGTTGTCTGGGATATATTTTTGTGGCTAGGATATATCAACTCATCTCTAAATCCCTTCCTGTATGGGTTCTTCAACCGCTCCTTCCGTAGGGCATTCCTGATGTTCATAGGCTGCAGGGTGTGCCTGCCTGGATCCTCCCCTGGGATGGAGCTGTCGCACACAAAGGAAAGAGGCAAATGAACGTGCAGATCAACTTAAAAAAAATAAAATAGTATCTGTACACTTTAGTGTTGGCATACAAAGACCAGTGAACAGACATGGCTACATTTTTGTGAATCAATGTCAATATTTAATGTGGGAAAACCAAAGTTTTACCAACATCATGGACGATTTGTTTGAATCAGGAAGCATTTTATTTCTACTATGAGAGATATCAGTGACATGAGACAAACTACCTTTAAATAAAAGCATTCATGTTTGTAAAGCTACAATGAAGACTGTGGCATTTTTTGGCATATTTTGAAAATATTATCCTTGAAAAGTCATTTTTTTTATAATAATAATAGGGGTAGCTTAAAAAGGATACAAGAGATCGGAAATTGCTGCAACGGAAAATATTTTATTTTCCTCAATCTACACACTAGTGAGTAGGAGGATCAAGTATATTGAATTCTCAGGAACTAAAAAGAAAAAGGGAAAGGTTTTGAAGATTTGCAAGACTTGAAGAGGCCACATCAAGGGGGTTGATGACGCTTCACTATGATGACACAACAGAGATTTACATCTCAGGTAAATACCTTATTGATACTTAAAATTGACTTATTTTAAATTCAACTGGAAGTATTAAAGGGCCAATGTGTAAGATATGGCCGGAATTTTAGGTTACAATGTTAACGTTATGTTAAAGACATCTGTGTATTGTGTTGCCGAGATATTTAATAAAATGAGCATGCTAAGCAGCTAGCCGCGGTCTCTCGTGTCTTGTTATACTACTTAAAGCTTGAGAGGCGATAGTGAGTCATTCTAGGGTCAAGTCTGCCCTCAGTCCTAAATGAGAGGACGAAGAAGCAGTGCTGCCTCAAGGGCTTGCAATCACGTTGAAAGTAAAACAAATCATGTTTTAATGATTTGTTTATCCAAAGCTGCAGAAATGAGAAAACGTGTTTTTTGGTCATCCTTCCTACCACCGGGAGGCGAGCAGCCAGGCATATATGAACTACATTAAAAATATTACGGACATTTGGACTTTTAGCATTGTCACCTAACCTGGCTGTATTACAGAGGTTGATAATAATATAAGCAATACATATACAATATCAGTTCAAAGAGATTATTATTAATTTGTATTATTGATTGTTCTTTTTATGTCTCTGTGTTTTTATATATATATATATATATATTTTATATATATATATATTTATATATATATAGCCTTTTATAGTTTGAAAACAGCTCATGCTCTATTAAACCAATGAATTACTCAAAATTTAGATATAGCTATTTTGGCCATCCTGAATGTGGTCCCTACAGGTTTAGCTCAAAGTATAATGATTTAAGCGGCACCCATCCAAATTCGCTTTTTGAGGTGAGAATAATGTCAAATTACAAAAGGAATAGGCTTGTCTTGTTCTTTTCATGTGAAAATGACATTGTTTTCTATTTTATTCATTTCTGTCGTATAATATTTTGTCCAAAACAATCTGTAAATCTGAAATGTTAATAATGTCCATTAAATTGCAATTAAAATTTAGCATATTGTTTTAACTCTAATTTACTAATTTCATATTTATGTGATTCAATTGTTTGTGGTGTGAAAATGACAATTTGCGCTATGAAACTGAATACTTTTTTATTATTGTGATTATTGTAATAAACAGTGTTCAATGTGGAATCACCAAGGCAGGAGTACCTTTCTAAACATGCTTGCTTGATGGTATAAATTGGAAAATGAAATGAGGTTGTCTTTTGATTGTTCTTCTGAAAGGATAGCTGTCGGAGAGGGGACAGACTTAATTCAGGAGTTGCATCACAGTTCAGCCATACTAAAAATATATCAGAAAGCAATAGTAGACCTCAAACTTTTTTGAAAAGATGGCACACCTCAGTTCTGTGAGTTCGACACTGTAGACAATAAAATCCTGATTAAGAGGCTACGTGATTGGGTAGTGCTGTCAACGAACAAGTGACTCAAATTGTGGTTTAACATTGCTGTAGAGTGAGCAACAAGACTCTGACATTTTTAGAAGGCCTGGTAAATCCTTGTAAGGATATATTAGTTTCTGCTATTGCCTCTTCTTTTAATTTATAATATAATCCTTCAAGGCACAGAGATAGTGCCCAGAGTGCATAGTCATTCTCAAAATCAAGTCAAGGACCAGATGTAGACGTAGATGTTTATCTGCAGTCTGTTCATTACCTCTAAGCCATAGTCAAAGTCTTTCTTTGGTAAACTAATGCCAGTGTTGTCAGAATATCCAAATAGGTGTCAACACAGTGGCCGTTTCTTTTGCAGGCTATTTTGATTTGTGTAACTGTGCAATCTTTGAAAGTGGAACAACACATTGCAGTGGGAACTCTAGTACATTGTATTACTCCCGTTAAAAAATACTGTAGCTTTGATGGAGTTATGTCATTGTTTCAAGTCTTTTTTTTTGAGGGACAGAAGAGTGACTGAGTATAAACCACAACATGTTTCAAAGGGTTTTAATCAAAGACCACAACATGGAGAATTCAAAGCATGACAACAAACTATGCTTTTTTTATTTGTGTATATTGGTTTTGTACACTTAATGGGGTGTCCACTGATAAGAACTTTCCTCTATTTATTTTCATCACTTTCTTTCTCTTCATGAAGCTTTTTTTCTTTGTCACTTATGGTCATAATTCCGCTGTTTGACTTTCCCCGAGGTGAAGAAAACATTTGTGTTATCTCATGGTGGAATGAGGCTAATAACAGAAAGCAATTGATATTTATTAGTCTTGATAGTATCTCTCCCTTTTTCTCTTTAACATTGCCCGCAGCTCAAGCCTTATCTGAATGTGACTGATTGTCACTGTCTTTGAATTCATACATTTTTTATTTGTAATTTTGGGTCAGCAGATTTCCACTACTCTGTTCACCTTGGTTGACACATACAGATATTGAATTACTTCCATCAATTTCATTGCTTATGTGTCAAACACACTTTTTTGCTCCCCAAAAGCACAAGACATTAAGGTGAAAAGATGCAAGAGGGGAAACAAACAGAACAATAGTGGAATCTGGAATAGGCAGATTTAAAAAAACAAATAATTGGCACAACTTGTTTTACTTTTTATTTTATTTCTGATTTATATCTGACGTTACCAAACATAACTTTAGAAAGTATCCCTAAAAAAAGGATATTTATCACACATCAGCACTCACTTGTAAAACAAATTACAGTCAAGCGGTCCAAGAGGACCCATGGATTTTTATTCAAATAAGTGTACATATCAATGCCAAGTTGACTTATAAATCCAACAGTTTGAATAAATACTGTGCAGCATCTTTATCATAGGCGGACTCTTACATCTACAATGCCTTGTCAAAACCCCACAATTTGATGAAATATCATGATACATTTTGACATATTACATTTGAGTGAATCTAGACATTCTAACAACAATAAAATCTTTACTTATAACTCTTATTTGCTCTGTTAGAGTTTTCAAAATATTCGTTTCAATCCTTTACAGTTGTATGTAATTTTTTCTCTAAAATCAGCTGAAATTAAAATTTTAATATATAAATTTAAAGAAATAAGCGGCAATAATGAGGCTAATGTTAACCGTCTTGCCGAAAGGGCGTATGCGCGTCAACACCAAGCTGTGTTATGTCGACGCACAGTGCTTCCAAGTGACTGCATCAAAGTTAGTCCAAGAGGTTGCCTCCCACTGTGACCACTTAAATGATGTGAATAAGGGATTGAGATTAGTCCGGTTTGTGCTGGGATCAAGCCTTTGTTGTCAGTCTACAGCTTTACTCAAGCTTGGATTCTCAGATGTTTTTCAAGTCCTATCATAGCATGTTGGTCCAATATGGCTTTCTGAAAATGAATAAAAGCTTCTCCGATTGCCCCCTAAATGTCAGTCTCTTTAAGACCATAGCAGTCTGCCAGATCATAGAACTGATAACTGCTCTGCTCACAAGAGTTGTAAATCCCCATAGAGACTGTGTCTACTATATCAATCCGACCTACTGCAGGTTTGGTTCCTTTTCCTGGCCCTCGCTTGAATTTATTTGACAGATTGTTCACTTTCTCTTTGAGCTGGAAAGAAGATTTTTGCAGAGGTGGAAACAGACTCCATCTCTTGAAACCTAGCGAGGGCCCTTTACCCTTGTGAAACAAAGAGTTGCCACAGGATTCGTGCACAGAATAGCTGGGTGCACAGTCTCCCCTCTGATCCCTTGCCATTCTATGGACAGCCGTCCGCCACCTGTGGTCATAGAAGCGACGCAGGACCCTCTGTCTTTGGTGACACTGGCACCTGAGGAGCCGAGTGAATGCCCGCTGGAACTCTTTGCTGGAGCAGGGGTAGATCATGGGGTTGATGCAGCTGTTGAAGTAGCCCAGCCAGAAGACCACCTTGAACACAGTTTCAGATGGCTTCAGTGCTGGAAAGAAGGCACCTAAAAGGAGATGGAGCAATACGAAATATTTATGAGGGAACATACAGTAAATGTACAATACAAGAAGAGTAAACTGCTTTCATTGTTCCGTTAAAAATTAAGAACATTTTCATTTCAAAATAAAGAATACCCAACGTAGGTACAGTAAGAGAAGTTCTAATATCTTTTTTGTACACCAATGCCATGATAAATAACATATAATGATGTTTAGAAGAAAGATGCTGTATTTCATTTTGCCAATCTGGACTTTAAATGGTTTAGTTTTTAAGAATGTATAGAGAAAAGCATTGTTAAGCGGAAACTGAATCTGAAAAAAACATGCATTAAACATATAGTTAAACATATATATACAGCTGTATTATGCTTTTGCCACATATATAGTATTAATTGGAACAGATGTTTACCAAGCATGCTTCAACCACAAGCCCAAATGCACACAACTCGTTTATGAGGCTCTTGCTGACTAGAATATGTGAGTTGTTTTTTTATTAGTGCAAAGTAATTGAATCCTTTCTCAAGTGATTTTATCAAAACATTTGTCTTCATTAACCAGACTGCTATCAACATGAAGGGGATTTGAATTTTCCTGTGGTGTAGGATTTCTCTGAGGGGATATCAGGTGTTTGAATGAGTCAGTACAGACGCAGTGTAGGTTTACCTGATTCCACCTGTTATGCATTTCACTGCCTTAGCTGCACAGGTTCTTTCAAACAATATCTTTGTCATTAGTGTCTGCATTATGAAAAATCCTGCCATGGACAACTTTCAATATTCCAGTTATCAACTTTTTGTGATTATAGAGCAGTAAAATTAAACAGCTAAGAGTTTTCCTTTTTAATGGCCTAGAGGCATTTAAAAAAATGGATAGACGCTTTTTAAAGTTCTTCCAAATAACATTACGGAAAGCTAATTTACCATTAATTCCATTAAAGTGTTGCAGTAAAAGGTCTGTTTTCTTTTTGCTTACTATCAACCGGAGACCTAGCTGCTTTGCTCATTTTATCATACTTGCTATGGCAATTTTGGTATGACATGAAATGACATGCCTTTTTGAATGGACAGCTGCCTTTTCCTATTGCTTTCTTGTCGTTCATGTCTCCCACTTGGATTTAACACAGTTGTTGAGCCTAGACACGGAGGCAACATGTCACAGTGGTAATGACAAGTCTGCACTGCCTGAGCCCAGAAGTCCATTTTCATTTCAATTTTGTTAGTACAATGTGAAAATATACAAAATGGCTTGTATGTAAATTTTAAAGCAATGGGTCATGCTGTTTTGACAGCAGCTACCAATAACATAATAAACATGTTATGGTGCCATTTACCCAGAGAAAACTGTATTATAAGATATATTCTCTATCTGACTTGTAACATTTTCTGCAGCATGAACAATATTCTGTGTAGCTCCGGCTACCTGCCTCTTACTTTGCTTTCATTTCTGTTAAAAGACTCGTCTGTAAACCAGTTTTGACTGAATAAAGTGGATATCAGTGGATAAAATGTTATCCACTGATATGTTATCCACTCTTACTGTCACAAATTCCACTACGTTTGAGATTGTTTTGATCTTCCCTGCCTGTTTTCATTAAATCTCCAGTCATTTCAGGTCCTGCCACTCACACCATGGAATCACTCGTTCTCCTCACCTGGTCGTCCCTGCTCATCTCACCTGTAGCCCATTCTCTCATTAGTTCCTCACTATTTATATCCGTCCACTTCTACTTGGGCCCTGCTAGATTGTCTTGTTTCTAACTGCCAAGCTCTCCATCGTTACTCTAGATTTAGTACCTGATCTGCCTGTTCTGACCCTGCCTGCCCACTTGGACTTTGGATTTTCTACGTGCCCCTTTTCGGATGTTTTGCCTGAGTGACTGATCTCCCGGTTTTGACCCTGCCTGAATACTAAGTAAACTGAAATATCCTTGTATCTCTGTCTCTTTGTTGTGCTTTTGCGTTCCACTTTGAAGGTGCTGGAATACCGTCCTACTTACTTAAATGACATCACCTTAAAGGCATACAGCAAGTGATTCACCACTGTGGCGCACTTCCACTACACTATGACAACAGATAATATATTTAAGATTATTGTTTTATTGCCTATAAGATAACAGTATCTTTTAAAGTTGGATGTCTGCTAGATGCAAAATGACCTCCCTAACAAACACCGGCCTAAGTCATGATTAAACAGCTTAATGCGACCCACATTTACATTTATAGGAGAGTCAGGTAATTCAGTATGAAGAGCGACAAAGTACACGTAAGGAAGAAGTCCGGGTGGATGGATGGGTCAAACAAACATAGGACTTTCAGCCAGGAGACTGCTGTTCATGTGAAACCAAAAGTCAACTTAGTTTTTTTTTTTAAACTTTATGTATGTAAGGTACTTAACTGACATCACATAAGTCACATACAACTTCCTCATATAACTAACAAACTTACTTATTTTAACCCAAACCGTGATCTTTTCCTAAACCCAACCAAGTCGTTTGTTTAAATTTTTGTTGTCAATTCACAGTGTTGACCAGATGTTTAAGATTGCGAAGGTCTATCAAAGTGTGTCTGTTGCTGCTGGTATTTTTCAATGGTCATATATGCTATTTTGAGATTCACTGGCAAACAACCCGTTCTGTTGTTTAGGTATCAGGACATGTTGGAAAAGAGGATGGCTGTTTGGAATATTTTACGAGAATGTTTTATTTTTTTATTTAAGTACACATTGGCTCATACTTAAGTACATGAATGAATTTGTTGAATGCACATTGAAGCTCATCAAGGAGTCTTGGGACCTGTCCAATTTCTCAGACAACATTTGTGACCTCTCTTTTGTGTGATCAGACAGTATCTTGATCAATCCTTGGTTAAACAGCTTAGAGAATTATCTCCTTGACATTTAATTTTCTGTGTGAAGGTCAACCTTTGATGGCTTTTTGAAACATATGGCCTTCAAAGATGAAGCTATAGTTCAGTGAAAACTTGCATAACCACTGGTATGCATTGATAGTGAGCCATGTTGACCAACTGATATATTGTAAGGATTATAGTTGCCATAAACTGTAAGTATTACAGTAGTTGTTAAACTATTTTTATATAAATAGATGTTCTATAATTTTCTTATCAACAAATACCATGAACTACAACCAACAATGAAATAGTCTGTCGAAACTCTCTGCCCTGAGAACAGATGTAAATCTTTAAAAACTGATCATGAATATATACTTTAATTATTATTAAAGGCTTAATCTTTTCCTCAGGAGAAGATAGTGTTTTTGTTGAGGACAAATTTCAGCTTCAATTTGCTTTTAGTATTTACAGCGACGGGGTGTATGTCGGATCAACTCAAAATAAATAACAGTGCCCAGGGCCTCGTAATAAAGGAACATGTCACTCTGAGAAACAGTAAGGGTAATTTATGGGTTTTTTTTTTTTTTTTGACAACATGGAAAGTTTCTGGCACAGAGATGTGAGGTTGATCAGACTACAGGCTACAATACTTGTTTGTCATATCAATTCATTGTTGGTTTTGGTTTTCTAATGGGATATGTTGACTGATAGGAAAAAAAAAGAATATCACCAGACTTGGGCTGCATGGTGGTGTGGTGGCTAGCACTGTCCCCTCCCAGCAAGAGGGGCCCGGGTTCAATTTCTAATAATTGTTCTCTCCTAGGTCCACTTCCTGGTTGAGGATGGCGCTCTCATGAACATGCACACATGCCCTTTGCTCCACCAGGTGTTGGTGCTGTGGACTGTACCAAACAGGACCTTAGGATAGGGGCAGTATCAATGGGTTTCATTTTTGTACTTTTTGTTATTTTAGCCCTAAGATAAAATCACTGTAGCTTAAATAGTATTTTGTAAAGTTATTGTATCATAATGCCTCAATGGAAAGACTGAAGTTACTAACGTTCTTAATAGCTTTAATTGCCTGCTTAATTGTACCCTTACTTTTAGCAATGTAGTTTTAACCAGGAAGTATTTAAAGCAATTGTTTGACTTAATAAGCTTTTTGTCTGTGTGCTGGGGATCCCTCATGGATGTCAGTGAGTATCCTTTATTCTATATTTATTTTATTTTTTTTGGTTGGTATATTAATCATAAAGTAAGAAACCGTAAAAAGCAGAGCTTTGAACCAAGTTCCTGTACTGTTCTAAGGTTCTCCAAACCTCCCAGTACTGTCGGCTCACATTCTGATCAACAGGGTTTTGAAATTAGCTCAACATAACGCCCACAAATGTAAATTAGATCAACGTAAAGCTCAGGTAAAAATGTAAATACATCTAGGCATAACTACAGTAACATTAGAATGTATTATATTTCTCAATACGAACATTTTGGACATGAATGGACACTCATTTTCTATTCATAAATATTGAAAATCAATGTCATTGTCTTCACACCCAGTGTATTGTTCCATTATTGCCAAGCATGGAATGCACATTACACCTTTTTAAAACAAAGTCAACTATAAACTGCAATGATCGGAAACTTGAAACATGTATGAGTGTGTGTCTTTATGCTGGTTTGATTTATGTTGGCAACAAATAAAGGAAAATCTGAAAAATATAAATAGTAAATAATAATAAATCATACTAAAAACTTAATCTATATTACCTGTTAGAGAAGAATTTCTGAAAGGCTATTTCTCTTTATTTAATCTGTTTCTGGAATTCATGAGTCTGGTGCACTAATATGATAAAATTGTTTCTGGGCACTCTCTGGTGCTTCAGATGAGTCAGACTACTCCGTCTAGATTTGCATCATCACAGAGAACGGGCCTCAGTGGCACAAGAGGTTCTAAAAGTATGTCTGCCTCTCATTCCCAACATCAATCTCTCTGAATGACTGACCAAGTGTGGCTAAGAATTGTAGGTGGTGACTATTCCGCAGACGTCAATCAGTCATGTAAGAAACAAACTGCAACCCCCCATAGGAATGAATCCATAAAACAGGGTAACACTCTATTGGTCCCTATGGGGACTTTGTTTTTTTAACTACTTCCTCCAGGGAGGTCAAAGTGCAGGGTGAGACTGCAGAACAGCATGTTTTAGGGGATTCTGCAGGACATATTTCCAGCAGTGAACTTAAATTCCTTAGAGTTCTAAGATCCACTAGACATCCACATTATATCATTATGATACTGCAGACAATATGGTTTAGTTTAGAAGCAAAACTTTAGATGATGGTGTTCTTTTTATCATGTTAAATTAGAGGCCTCTACCAGGAAGCACAAATTTAAAACCACTTAAGATATCACCAGACCTACTTCTCCAAGATAATTATTTATTTTGGCAGAGCTCCCTTTTGTTTTTCTCTTTTGAATAAAACTTTTTAGCATAGTGCCACACTTCCCAGGTGCATAGTATGATCACAAAGGCATCATATGTCAAGTAAAATGATAAGAGATTGTGATGGTGTATTTATTTGTACTTATATTGCCCTTTGCACTCCCATTGAGTGATTAAAGTTATGAGCAGCTTCCACTTCATTTCTTGCAACCTTTCTCTCCCTGCAGACTTTACTGTAATAATTTAATTCAATAAATCTGGGGGTGCAGCAAGAATGACAGGGCTGTACGTGCTATACCTGATAAGACACTGGCCATTTGTTCATAATGGCTTTCACAATCAATTATGTGAAATAATATACAAAATTGAAATTCATGAGGCCACCATAAGTGTGTGGTTGTGTGTGTGTGTTGTCGATATACGCTGCTCTAAGTGCAGCTGTATATGCATGTGGCATACTTCAGTTTGATTTATGTAGAATCCATAATGATTTGCATTACTCATCCACTTGGAAGGGCCTTTTCATCAAGTGATTATCCATGTCTCATTCTTTCAATACTGTGGTGTGTTGCTAACATTAACACCTACATTTCTAGTATTAAGTGTAAATAATCTCAAATGTTTAGGACTTCCAGGTAGATATTCCCTCCTGTATTTAATGTTTCTTTGTGTTGCAGTTATGTTGCTTAGCATAGATTCTAGTATTGGAGAGGTGGAATTTAACTGTACCCTTCCCCTGCTATGAAGATCACGAAACACAAAACCCTTCACAAACAAACAAATATATTTATTTTATATATATATATATATATATATATATATATATATATATATATATATATTTATTATGTTACCATTTGAGACTCTCACTAAAACAGGTATAGCCCAATGAAAATGGATCTTGGAATGGGCAGCTGTGATGGCTGCAAGATGCAAGGAGATTTTATTTTTCAAATTCTCATTAGTGAAGAATGTCTGTCTATTATGACTGCTCTTTGAAGCATGTGATATTAGCCTTCGGGGAAAAAAATAGGATTGCAGAAATAATGACAGGAATGAAAACAAGCCACATTAATAGTCCTGATTTCACACCAATATTTGTTTTAATAAATCTTAGTTTTGGTCAATTCCTGTCGCAGTTTTTTTTCTCCGTTGCCTATACTGTATGTCTTTGTAGTTGATGTTGTACATTATCTTAAACTGTAGTTTATTGATTTAATACTGTCAGCAAGTATATACGTTTCATATAAATCTACGCGGTTCTCAAGAGGAGCTGCAGGCTGAAAGTTTCATCTCTTTTAAGTGACGCAAATTCATAACTGATCACATTGAAAGGAATTAACTAGAAAAGATATCACTGCAAACGATTTACCACATAATCAGTCCATGTGTTGAATCGAAATTGCAGCTTAGTGAATTAATTTAATGGGTTAGGCATATCAAGAATGAATTAATTTGATGTCCTTGACAGAGATCATAGCCTACATGACGTTATATCATCCCTTTTATGCACAAACTTGCAAATACACTCATTGGGGAACATTGAATGCTGGACCACAAGCAACATAAAGTGATAAGACACACATACCCATAGGCAGAAAGAAGAAAAAGGGCAGCCAACACAAGATGAACATCCCCACAACGATGGCGAGGGTTTTAGCAGCCTTTTTCTCTCTGGAGAACTTCATCAGCCGCACTGACAGAGAACTTCTAAACGGATGGTTCTTGTTGCTCTTTGAGCTGCTCCGGCGTGCGTCCTCCATCACGCTTCGACAGTGTATCCGGAGGACCACTTCCATCGACTTATTTCTCTCCCGTTTCATGCCCGCTTCTAGGCTCTTAGTAGTCCTGCGGGCTACAACATACACCCGAAAGTACATGATGAGAATGACCATTAGCGGGAGGTAGAAGGAGAAGAGAGAGGAGAAGAGCGCGTAGCCGGGCTCCTCTGTGATGCTGCAGATCCTGTCGTCCACAGGCGGCGGTTCCTTCCATCCCAGGAGCGGTCCAACAGAGATGACCGTGGATGACAGCCAAACCAGCAGTAAAATAGCTATTGCTTTCTTCTCCGTCATGATAGTTGGGTATTTCAGGCAGTGTTTAACACCTATGTACCGGTCGATGGAGATGACGCATAGGCTGAGGATGGATGCTGTGCAGCAGAGCACATCCACCGCTGCCCAGATGTTACAGAACACCCGGCCAAACACCCAGCATCCCAGAACCTCTAGAGATGCAGAGAAAGGCAGCACAATAATGCTCAGCAGCAGGTCTGCCATGGCCAAGTTGACAATGAAGAAGTTTGTGACAGTCTGCAAATGTTTATTGCATACAACAGACAGGATAACCAAAATGTTGCCAACAATTGACGCCGAAATGAAAACGAAGAGAAAGATCCCAACCCCGATAACCTGTGAGTCCATAGTGAAGTTCGGGCATTTTGTGATGCTGTCGTTTGGAAATATTTGGTCCAGAACAGATCCATTAAAAGCTTCAGCAAAATAGATCCCATAGTTGCTTTCGTTCCTCAAGTTAGAGTCATTCATTTTTGAAACGCCATAAAGAGAACTTTAGAGTAAGTTCTCTAAAGAAAGCAGCGTGTCGTTTTCAGTCTCTCTTTCCAGTAAAGCGGTCGTCTTTAGACTCAAGGGACTGATATTTAAAAAAATAAAAGGACCAAACAAAAGTCCATATGATTGCAGGCAAATGCACGCATGATTATTAAGCTGCTCTTTAAAAAAAACAAAACAAAAAAAGAATCATCTTTAAAAAAACAATTGAAGCAATAAGAACAAAAAAAAAAAATCAAATGCATTTGGATGAATATTTACGCATTTCTTTTCTTGCGGTGGTTTTCCATGGTGGCATCCTTTTGTAAAACTCCCCGATCACAGACTCAGAGCTGCTACAGCAAGTCTGAACCTACAGCTCCACCCACACGTCACATATTTACTGGTGCGTTCAAAGTCTCCACAATAGAGCAACACTTTAAATATTGGCACGTATTCTACAATTGTCCTGCCATATTTTCCACTTATCTATCTTACATGTTTTCATTAACAGGTGAAAGGTGAACAAGATTGTTGTATTTATGCGTCTTATAGTCTAAAAATGCCCTCATGGAAAACTATCCGAAACAACCTCTCATCCATCCTGGAAAGATAAGAAAAAAAGCAGTATCTGGCAGATCATCTTAACAGCCACAGGCACCAATAATCCAGCTCTGCCCACTTGAGTGATAATAAAAACCTGATTGCCTTCTTCAGGCAGAGCTGTGAAGTCTTACATTGACACTGCAGCTGCCATCCCCAGGCCCTGTGTGGATAGCAGGACAGGTCTGTACAAACCACCAGGGAGCCTGGACTAGAGAAGAGGTCAAAGGGCAGAGTCACAGAGCGGACAAACAGTCCTTGCATGGGAAAACATCAGCCCAGTGTGTTGATACACACAGCTCCAGGGGTGTAAGAAACAAATTGTACATTTACTCTCGTTACTCTGTGTGTGTGTGTGTGTGTGGTGTGTGTGTGTGTATCATCCGATCATTCAATTGTTCTAGATGCCTCTGTACAGCAGGCATTGCAAATCAAAGAGACAATTAGGAAAGAAGAGCATTGTCTCCCCTCATATTAACAATTAAAAACATTTCAATGAGGGCAATAAATGGCATCGGTTTAATGCAGGAAATGTGACTTGGTGTACTTTACGCCCACATTCATAAGAGGCTACACTTTGCCTGTCATCAATGATGAACCTGGTTAATTATCTTTGATTAACCTTTCCAACATTTTAAATTACTTTACTTTATTGGGGAACGTGCTTTACAAAATGTTCCTTCTGCGGATAAGATTGTGCACAGCAGAGAAACAGTAGGCTACCGAACTAAATGCCAAATACAAACGAACAGATTTGCAACTAAGAATTATATTTTGTAAAATGTTTTATTGTTTATTGGATAACCCATTCAAGAAACAAAGAAAAACACACAGTCCCTCTTTAAGCTTACATTACAAAACTGAAATAATATTCTATTGATAATATTAGTTTTTGTTTTTCATTTGCCAGATTAAAAGGAATAATTGAAAGAACAGATTAATTTTTACTCTTACTTAACTACCACAAGCAGGCTATTGTTTATTACTACGTGTTCAAGTCCTGACAAACTTTGGGGGAGTTTGATCAGCAGCTGCAGCAGAGAAGAAGCTTCTGGTGTGTCTGCGGTCGCAGGAGGGCAGAGCTCCAGAGAGGAGACACTCCGGAAATGATATAAATGTTTGCATTCACAGTCAGAGTTCACGGGCCGGGGGCCCTGCCATAACTAGCCCTGTAATCGCAATTAAATTAAGGATCCTATATGGGTTGTGGTATCAATAATACTTTTTGTACTTCAGCATAATGTTGCAAAATGTTGTACCTATCTTAATTATCTGAAGTATTGCACCACACACACCCACGTTGTTCCTGACCTTAATAGTCCGGGTATGCTGCATCTGGCTAACATGGTAAATACTATCATGCTCATGTTAATCCCTGATTTGCAGTGGTCTTGCTTTGCGCAGTGGACTGGTTAAACCCAGGACAAAGACTTCAAGTGGACTGGTTATACAGGGATTAAAAGGCACGCTGGACTGGTTACATTATGCTTTGAGGATGAAATGGAAAATAAGTGGAACCTGGAGTCGAGTGTGGCAGACCTCGCGGTGCCGATCAGGCAGGTGAGTACAAGAACACACAAGAACTCTCCAGATGAGAAAGTCAACAATCACATAGTTGCCAAGCAACGTAGTTGTGTGTGCGGTGTGTTAAAACGGTGCAGTCTTTCCTTTGCTATAGGCTCAAATATCGTGGCTACAGCCACTGGGGAGTTTTTGTTGTTTGTACATGTACATGTTGTCTGCTCTGGTGATGTTTTATTCTACTATAGATTCTTACAAGCTGGGGTGTCCCTAGCTTGCTGAATTTTTTGTCTGTCATTTTTCTTCAATTATCAGAGTTCTGTCTCTTTTCTGGTTACTTGTTGTGAGGCTACACTGAGGAAGTCAGTTGTATATTTATATAACTTCTAATCAGTTGTTTGCAGACTGCAGAGTGCTCATCTGTTTGTTTGGACATAAGTGGTCTTGTTGCTAACGTTATATCATCACCTCCTCCCCCCTTATGATCTAATATTAAAATATCCAAGAACTGAATCCAATTCCAGATCAACAGAAGTAAGTATAGTTTCTTATCTCTTATTCTTAAGGAATTCATGTTATTTCCTGAGCTTGAGTGTACACATTAGTTACGTGCATATTCCCCTAGAAAACTATTCTAAATTAGTAACTGTAAAACTAATCAGCATTTACAGATATTTATTATTTTATTTGAAGACAAACTTGGGTTCAAACTTAACTGGTTGCATATCATTGAATAAAACAGCCAAGCTCCAGAGTCTGAGGTCCATGATTACACCTGAGAGTGTCTCACAAAAAATTAAAGAATAGTCCGTCACCTTTTGTGTCCCCATCTATATCTTATAAGTTTCAGTGCTTAAAATTAAGCTTAAAGTTCATAGTCTAAGAGATAAATTCTGGAAGATATGTGTCCAAAGTTTAAAGAAGTATTAGGCTCTAATGCTGGTTATACACCAGAAAACCAAATTTCTGGATGGGTAAAGAATGGAGACAACTTTACACTTTGATAGTGTCCAAAACGGAGTGCAGCAACAATGTAAATTTTGGCATTGATGTTGGACCATTTCATATTGGAACAATGTTTTGGTTTTTTTAATTCTTGCTTTCTGCAATATCTGTAAATGGCACACTGACCTTCCACAAAGTCAACCACTGGGGTAGTTTGGCTGAAGAGCACACAATACATATTAGCAAGCCATAGGTCTAGTATAGAATCTGTATATAGCTGTAGGTAGCAGCACTTCAGTTTTCTAGTCGCGTTGCATCTGCTCAGGTGTCAGAGCACATCCGCTTTATTGGATTTATAAAGCAAGCTACGACCTCATCTCATGAGGGCTAAAGCTGCAGTCGTGCAGAGCTTGTATGATGGCCCAGCTTTGAACCTTTCAAACACAGCTATGTTTCAGATAGTGATGTATGTGATTAATTACAGTGCAGAGGTTCCTAATGGTATAATACATAAAGCAATTTTTAAAACTAATTTAATATTCCACTGATCCTTCTACTCATGATATATTTTTTGAATATGTTGTTTCAGCTAGTTGAAATGAAACAATGTCAGATTGTTAGGCCACTTGGGGACAGCATAAACGAGGTGTGATCACAACACTTATACACATCATCACCTTTGGAGTTGATATGGCCAACATGTTAATAGGGCTGAGAGACGACTATAGTAGATCGTGAACGATTACATTTTCTCCATGATCTGCCTTTACAGAGAGCTCTATGGCTCAGGTGTTCACCCTTCATACTGCTAAATGATTAGCACTACTACTAAATGTTTAGAGCTGCTGCATCGAGAACTTTTTATCTCTACTTTAAGCAGCCAAAGTCACGGACGAGCGAGAATTATAGAGCTCTTTCCACACATGGAGCAGATGAGAGAAAGGTGAGGTGAAGGTGCTGTTGTCTGCACTGGTTACAAACAGGCTCGGTGCCGAACAGCACGCTAACATGCTGACATATTCTGTGTTTTTGTGTTTTTAGCTGAGCTCAACCAGATAATATTTGGTGTGAACTGATTGGTGGTGCTATTTTGCCCTCATTGGTCTTCGTGAAGTTTGCTGAAAGTGATGTAATGAGGCCCCGGTGCTTTTTTTGTGGATTGATAACTGCGCCACAGTGTTTAAAAAAAAATAGCCTTTCAAATGCTACATTGTTAGACAGCAACCAGTCATACGATTACTTGGAAGGCAATTTCGCCTTGTGTGCTCTGATTATTTTGCATGCAGTTTACATACCAATCATCATTTTATTTGATTGAAAACTCAATTAATTTGCTCCTGATGTTCACTGCCATTGTTTTGGAACAAGGAAATACCAGGAGTAACATGGGTACCATTTTTACAAGTGACTTTTTTTTTTTAATAACTGCTGTGTGGTAAAAGTAACTGAGAAATATTTTTACAGAAACTTTAAACAAACTTTAAAAGTTACATTTGACAATGGAATTTAGTGTGAATGTGTTGTGGTATTTTGTTATCTTGTAGACCTATATTTTATTCAGCTACAGCAACCAGTCAGTTTTTGGGCACCATATGGTGGAATGCACATGACGTGTATGTGTTTTTACTTGCTGAAGACCAGACTGAAGGCAAAAGCCTCCAAAACAAGCAATAAGTGTTGTTGGCTGCTGTACAAGTCTTGGAGAGTACACCAAGTGTCTGCTATTTTCTATGAGACTGCAGGACGCATTAATTGCAAAGAATTGCAACTAAACCAGTTACTTTGTCCTACAGGGGGAATGCATAAGAAAAGTACTTCACTGTTAATCTGATGTTGTGTAGCCCATCAATTATAGATGCCAGCACTTCAACCTCATAGCCCTTGATACATGTCATATCTATTATGCTGAAAGCCAAAACAACAAACTACTTTGTGCATCCTGGAGGTCTTTTTCCCTCTTTTTGACTGCTTAGACTAGCACAATGCGTGTGATGACTGACTTAAAGGACACTCACTGATGACATACTCATGTAATGCTCTTTTGATCACTAAGCAAATCTTACAAATGGGCTCATGGCATGGCAACACCAGGCTGTCCTGGTCTTTAGAAATTAATTCCCATGAGATTGATGCATGCATGGTGCTATTCTATACTGTTGTTAATGAGCAGAGCATTCTCACCATTGAAGTTAAACTTTTTTTGTTATCTTCACTTGTGTGATTGCAAAATAAAAGTCCTACCCTTCAGCTGCATTCCACTCACGCCAGAGGCTTTCGTCCTCTTTCAAAATGTTTGGTATTTCCTGTAATAATGTGCTGTGATGAAGTACAGTAAAGAAAAACAAAACACTCAGCCTTCTTGCCTATCTCTTTCTTTACTTAATAAGCAATTTAACCATAGTGTTGGAAGTAAAACATCTTTTGAGGGATTTATCTTTTTCTGTGTGTGTGGTTTTAAATGTTTTAAATTATGTTGTAGACTGACAAAGAGGAGAAGGAGGGGCATTCTGTGACCTAAGCATATTGCAGGTCCCATTAGTTATGGTGCTAGCCCAGATATTTGCACATCTATGCATCACCCTCACACATACACGCACACTCACGGACACATATTTCTCTTTCTCCCCCCTCAGACTCTCAATATGGTAATCTGCCCATGACGTTAACTGCCATTTTATCAGTACTCTGCAGAGTGCTGGGATTCAGTCGTCCACAAGTCATGTCGAGTTTTGATATTACTTCAAACACGACTGTTCAAATGCTCAATGACAGAGGTCAAACGGTCAGAAGTTTCTCAAACTGCTTCTTTGTTTGCCACATTTTGTCAGAAGTCAGAAAGACAATCGACCAGCATGTGTTGCACTGCACTTTGGTGCAAAAAATAATAATTTGAAACCACTTTGCTTTAAGGTCAAACACGAGTTTTACTGTAAACAGAAGCAACATCATATGCCTCTCACCCTTTCTGCATTCAAAAGTGTCTATTTACACCTTGTAACTGTGCATCAAGGAGCGCTCTTGTCAGACAGGGACAATTAGTTGCGTTCACTGCTTTGCTCTGTAAATGGATGCATATATCACACTTTAACAAATGCTTAGGCTAATTAATGCCATTACCAAAAGGCACCTATCTCCAGATGGAGGACGGTTGAAAAGAAGAGTGTCATTAGGGCGCATTGCATCAATACCACATTTTATCATGAGAATGTCCTCTGACTTTGACAGTGCAGAGAATTCGACAATATCTTTACTTTCAACCTTGCAGGCAAGGTCTTGCATATTTATTTTAAGGAGATGAGGGAACTAAAAACTATCAATCTGATTCATAATCTGATTTACATTTGTGTAGTTTTTGTTGTAATTTAAATGGCAGCTATAAAAAGTATTTCCATTATGCACAATGCTAGATGCTTTTTTTGATGTCATGAATTTTAACTTGCATGCATGCTAATTAAAGAATAAGTGCATTTTTGTGAAGCCTAAATTCTTGAAATTAAGATGTTTGAAAGCATAAAAATAGCAAAACATAAAATAAGGACTAAGTTATTATGGCAGCTATGGAATGCTATTGACATTATGATCGTCAGTTTGGATTGGCATGTTTCAAGATTGTTATGTTTGTCTAAGAGTTCTGAAGGCCATGGCACTGCATTTGAGTTGGAGCAGACTACCAACATGCACATAGCGGAGAATCTGAACCATTTTAAACGATACGCTTTAAGAATTAGCTACACTGTTTCAGATATTCTCTGGGAACTCCTATTACAGATGGGAACATTTTCAGACCAAATTTGTGGGATTGAATACAGTATGTTACAAATTTGGGAACATGGAGAAAAAAAGGCTAGAAAAATGCAAACAATATTTACAAATGAATCCTTAATAATGGCCGCTTTAAAGCAGGGGCCCCTTTCTCATATAGAATAGGCCCTAGTTGTCTCTACCATATGTTGTTTTTATTTCTATTCTGTTTGTTTGAGTAAAAACCCACTAGGACATATATTGTTCATAATGCCGGAAGAATTCCTTAAAAAAACATCATCATTTTAGTATGTAGACTAAGCCTATATAGCAAACCTGCAATAATAGGGCCACCTTCAACTTCCAACAGTCTGCTAAATACTAAACCTCTACAGGCTGTAATATGATGCACACAAAACAACTTGTACACATACACATTCTAATACTATCTTAAGTTCTATAATACTACTAAGACCATAAACACTACAATACAATTTTATGTTGGTACTTTTGTCCATGTAACACTGCACGCCTGAGGTACTATACTATACTATACCGTTTACATGACTGATATAACTGGCAGATGGTGTGTGTGTGTGTGTGTGTGGTAGATCATAGATCATCACCATCCGCCATTAAACACACCTAAGAGCTGTTATTGAATATTCAAAATTCTAATATATATTCTAAAAGTAACAAAAAGAGATATTGGAATTTGAAAATGAATATTTAATATATAACATTGTCTCTTTCATTATTTGGAAATGAAATGTAACTTTGGGCCAAGCTAAACGAGGAATAATTCAACAGCAACATATCGATGGCAGAAAATGTCACCGCAGAGAGAGGGACACCGTGTCTCAACAGCAAGCACTACGTTATGTCATGTAAACAAACCAGGTACCTCTAGCTGTGCGCTCCAGATCAGACTTGATATGTTATCACTTAAAGATGGGGGAGCAGTATCTTGTGACATTTGTACTTTTTAATAATAGAATAACTTTTGGATATTGGAACGACATACAACATAGCCAAAAGCAAGTAGAAAACTTTCAGGCAATCTGCCTCCAGCCAGCTGCCTACCTATTTAGGTTTTTGTAGTGAAATGAGAAGGTATCCTACAGATAACTCCCCATTTCATCTTCATGTGTCAGCAGTTCCTCCTTTGCAGTCTTTCAACCGAGTGACAGGAATAAATAGAAACAGGGTGTCAAAAAAAAAAAAGTTAAGGTCAGAAATAGATATTCGAAAAGTTCGAACGTGTGTAATTTAAGAAGGAATATTCCAAGATAATTTTTGGCCACATTTGACAGCCCCACACATACAAATGCAGACTGCTACCACCAGAGGTATGTTTCCCCTGGAGAACAGAAATGGGTATGGACAGTCAGAGATGCACATGGAAACTGGCTATGTAACTTAAATCTACAGTCTCAAACAATACAAAAAAGTGAGTGAAGCAGAATGGCAATCAACACGAGCCCCCAGAGTTTTTTGTTGGGTTGGTTACAAGGAAGATAAACTGGGGGAGTAAGCAGTGCTGTCGGGTCATTTGAAATGTTGATTTATGTTTTCTTAAGGTTCTGAGGTAAAGTTTACTTTGGTGTCTTGTTGACAGCATGATACGCCTACAGTAATGTGAGTTCTCTATGCATTTGAATGTTTTTCTGGAAAACCTTAGATTGCACCACAGTTTGAAAAAATGGATTGCTTTTTTCTTAGAAGAATATTCTGTACAGTTGCATGCCCATATTTTTGAAGGCCATCGAACGTTTGTATTTTCTCTTTTTATGGAGCTTATTACGCACCCTGGAGTATTTTCTGAGTGAGTGAGACTGTGCAAAACAATTCTATTTCGAGGTCAGGACAGCAGTACAGTAGTCTGGATAATCTAAAATTCATACAGATTTGAAGTTGCCTCGGGATAAGATGACTCACAGGAGTTAGACAGAATTAATTCTTGCCAAGAATTGGAAATGGGAAATTTCAAAATCTGCTGTTAAAAATGTATGCATATGGACAGAAGGAACATGTTTTTAAAAACGAGTGATAAGACCCATAACCAGAGAGACAGGAGCAGAGGAGCAGTATTGCTCGTTGACCAGCGTGGAGAAATTAGCTTCTGGTTTAAACAGCATGGCCGTAGCCATCTATGAGGTCACAGAGGTCACGTTTCACTCTTATTCTAAAAGATGTGAAGCAGCTTGAAACTGACAGCTATTATTAAGTTGGCTATCTGTGATGGTGATATGACTGAAGGCAGAGTGCTTGGGGCACTGCGGAGTCTCCAGTGACCGCACACCCATGCAACAAATCTAACTCATAAAAGTATATGAAAAGCTGAAAAAATACTTTAGAATATATTATTTAAACTATCGACACTCTCTTTCTGTTTTCTTTCATTCTATTTGATGTTATCTTGGATTTCTATAACTGATGATGATATTTCTCGATGCATATCTGACCATGAGTGTCCGTAGGCTACATTCAAGCCCTCTCCTCTGCACTCCGGGGGTGGAGTATGTGATGGTGAGACAGTGCTGATAAAATATTGATCGGAATTTGATTTGAGTTTTGAGTTGCATGATACCTTTTACAATGAAGGCACTCATGGAATAGTTATGGCTCACTAGCACAAGCATGAATACCACTGCTGGTTTGAATGTTCATGATGAACTGAGTCTATCGTGCACTTTACTGAAGGTGGAGAAGTTTACATTTGTGAGGACAATGAACCACAAGGTTAAGGTTTCTGTTTTATAGGGCTAGATTTTTTTTTCTTGAAATAATATGACTTTATTCTCATTAAATTGTGACTTTTTTTTGTAATAATTACAACTTTTTTTCACAATATAACAACCTTATTGTGGACATCTTGTGAATAGGCATAAAGTTTGAAGATAAACAGAAACGCATATGAGCTATTAATAGTCCAAAGTAGTTGTAAATTAATTCATGTATTGTTGAGGTGAATAGGTGCCACATCGTACTTTTTCTTTTGCTCATATAGCTTTGGATTACCTGTTTGGTGGATCAGGTTACAGTTGTGATGACTCGAAAGCAGTGGAAAAAGTGAAAAAGCCAAAGTCAAAACGGGTTTGGCAACAGGTATGCTGGCTCAAACTGGTCAAAAAGAGGAGCAGAGGTCATGACGAGCAGTCAGCCTGCAGGCAGAGACAAAGGTTGGAATGCTTGTGCTGAAACAAAACAGAGTGTGTGAGAGAGGAACAAAAGACAGGAACCATATCACTCATCACCTGGCCAGGATGCAAAGTGACCCAAATAAAAAACACCTATGATTTGACGACAGGTTCATGCTGAGTGTAGCTGAAATAATAGATGCTAATACGCTCGAGGTCCATCCTCCAGTTTTGAAACTTCTACCTTCAGTGATTTGAGAATAATCCCTGACATAACTGGCTGCAGAGCCTCATTTAGATCAAAATGTTTAAAACCTTTGAGTGCAGTGGCGCAAAGAGGATGAGTGGACTGCTGGTCATATTATGCTTTGAGAATGACAGAGCAGAGAAGTTGAACCTGGAGCAGATTGTAAAAGACTTTGCGGTGCACAAAGCTTGCCGAAATACGTCATAAACACTGAGATTAAAAAAAACCCAGTTCGTATTGTAAAAACTGAGACTGCAAGATGAAAATTGGGATCAATCCATTATGTGTTTTCAGGCAATTCTTGAAAAACAGTAGAGAGTCTGCTAATTGGACTTTACTATAGTCTCAGCGCTGCTAAAGGAAAAAAAAGCCTTATTACTGCAATTTTTACAGCTAAGACCTTGGGATGACAAGCAGTGGAGGTGGATCTCAGGGGCCTAATAATGCTGAGGTGGATCAGAAGTTTTGAAATATTGCCAGGAGGAAGGACTTGCAAAGATGCATAAACAAACTTCTGGGAATTCTGAAATACATTTTTAGATTACCAACGTCAGTCTATAACGAGGCTGAGTCATTCCCAGTAACCAAGTCTGAGGGCAAAGGGCAGTTTTACTCAATGGTATATGCCTAATAGTCAATAGTAAATTAATTGTAACTGCTTCTTTGTCTTCTCACCAAGCAGAAAATGTTAAACGTTACAAAGATAATTCAAAGAGAGCTGAAACTAGAATTGTGTCAATGTAAATCGCTGCCCCTAAAAACGAAATGGAGGCATGAATTTATTATTAAAACACTCAACACTTTTCATCCCATGTTTGTTCTGTTGGCGGCTGTTCCATACTATGTAAATCCCACTTAATTACCAGCCAGCGACTGAGTTTACTGGGACCACTCTCCTGAGATCTGCTCTGTGTACTCTGAGTGTCCTCTGAAACGCAGGGAGCCTGCAGTGCCTTTCTCACGCTACATGCACTTTGTTGAGTGTGAGTCAGTGTGCATGTGGACAGATGAGATCAACATTGATCCCCTCTAGAATACTGTTCAACACAACAAACACTCATATCCTCTTGACCTGTATTTAGTGTAAATCTCCCTTGATTGCTCACCACGGACCCATTCACCACGACTACTCATTATTGTGAGAGAGAGAGAGAGAGAGAGAGAGAGAGAGAGAGAGAGAGAGAGAGAGAGAGAGATAGTTGAAGACTTTCTTCCAAATTCATCTCCTGTTTACAACCCTTACAGTTCTGTCTGATGATTAAATTGCTTCCTCCATAATTACAATTTGTGCCTGCTACCTTTTGATAATGACATACACCAACATTTTGCACAGGAGTTGCACTTTCCTCTCAACGCAGAAATTAATTCCTTCAACACCTTTTAGCTTGGAAATTTTTTCATCAATCAGTTGACATTAATAATTTAATATGAACCCAATAGTATCCTTTTTCTGGCAAACTGTGGTTTTTATTCTTCCTGGCATTACTCCAAATTAGAAATGACTCACTCTTGCTTTCTCTATGGTCATTGATGGACATCGATTTTCCTATTTTAGGTGCACTAGTGTGAAAACAGAGATACTTTTGATTTACTAGTGCTGCTCCAATGTTGCCTTGCAGGGCAGCTGGATCCTCGCATTGTCCCAAGATGACATTGTGATGATTGATGGATGATTCATCTAATCACCTGTCAAGTATTTTTTGAAAGTGCCTGACCTTTCCCAAACAGTTTCCAATTCTCAGATTGTTCTGTGTAACAAACCATCTGGCAGGTCAGGTTAGCTAAAATGACCATCAATTTAAATGTCAGCTTTGCAACAAAAAAGCTGTTTGAGTCTTGCATCTTTGTTATCAGTAATGACAGTGCCTTTGCGTCATAGGTGGCTGAAGAATTGGTTTGACAATGAAATATATGACTACAAAGGGCATAAGTCTATGAAATGTCAAAAACGTATATCAAAGCCCAAGTTGGCATGTTAATATGTCCAAAACACAAAGATATTCAGTGTACAGTGACATGAAAGAGTGAAAAGCAGAAAATGATCACATTTTATAAACTGGAACCAAATAATGTTTATTTATTTATTCATTTAATTTTGCTTGAAAAATAACTTAAACATTGAGGCGAGTATCAAGTAGTTGCTGCTATATAACCAACTATTAACAAACATTGGGTCAATCTCATGGTGTGTTTGTTAGTGCAAAAGCAAGCCACGTCTTCAGGAGGCTGATGGTATGTTCAGGCTAGGAGGGTCTTCAAAAAGCATTAAAGATGCAGAATCAACTATTTCTGAACTTTATACTGTAATATACAGATATCTGACAGCATGTGTGCCTGGAGTTGCTTACTTTTTTTACTCATTCAACATCTTCTCCTCATCGTCCCTCAGGAAAACAGAAATACCATAAGGTATTTACAGCAGAGAGCACAGAAATGAGCGCTTGTGGTGATGCTAGACAAAATAGAAGGAAAATAAAGAACCTAATATATGTGCAAAGTTGATATTCTGGTGCAAAAGTATAAAGGTATACAGCAGTATGTTCATCACGAAGCATAAAACACTGAACATTTTCACCTGCATATCAACCAAGCAAGAGTCAATGTTAAGCTGGATGGAGAATGTTTTACATCTTTGACACTCAGTTGCCAAGTCTGACATAGGATCAACATTTATTTATAGGTAACATTTAGTATCTGCTCTCGCCTATTGTTCTGTCATCTTGGTCATACCGCCAGCAGGGCTGGTTGCTATGACAACAATGATTTGACATTTCTCATATGATTTTGGACAATTGCACTATTACGGGTAACGCATTAATCTTTATAACATATCGTTCTCTGTCTGGAATAACAGACAGCCTAGGAGACATGCCAGTGAATCTATGTCTACAATTTAAACCTGTATATTACCAACAAACTATTGTACACTGGCTGTCTTTGGTGAAGTCAATGACACATTTGCTGCAGCAGCTGGCTTTTTACTTTAACTATAGAGCTTGGCAAAGGCACTGGCATAAGAGGTAAACTAGTTTTCTGCTCCCCTGAATGTAATAATATGAAATTTGTTTTGTTTTTTTGCTGACACTGACATTTATTTTCTGTAGCACACCGTTACTACACCACTGTGTGAAGTTGTTGCAGACGCACTTTGTGCACCTTTCTAGATTTCTATTGTGTTTTTCACATTTGCTCTCCGGCAGTAGCCGTAACAGTAGTTAAGCAGTTTAGCTGCTGGCATACCAGCTTGCATGAGGGTTGGTTGTAAGAACACACTGTTGGAACTTGACGGTAACAATTACACTGACTCATTAAAAACAGATGAGGGCAAATTCGCATTGCCACAAAACAGACATGTCCTCTAAATAATGTTCAATTATTATGTGGAAATGTATAAGCCTCGTAATATCAACAATTCTATTAGACCTTGAGTTTATTTTTTATCTGAGGAGAAAGTTGCGTGGTGCCTGTGGTTACACAAATAAATAGGTTGTAGGATGTTGGATGTTCTAATTGACAACCTAGGAAGAACATTCTCAAGAAGCAATAAAAAAACATTACACAAATACAGGTAACATTGAGGATTGACCTAAAAACCAAAGTAATAAAAAAGAACAAAAAGCAGACCCTGTCAATTTCTGAAGTAATCCAGGATTATGTAGCAACATGTTAGTAGATGTATATCACCCGTTAGCGATCTATGGTGCAGGATAACAATGAATGTCAGGATTACAGGGTGTGTGTGTGCTTATATGCATACATTCATCCTGGTTTAAACTTTGCGTCTGTCTTGTGGGATCATAGAAATGTTAAGCCTGGAGCAATGTAGAATTTCGTTAACATGAATTCCATCATGCCAAGAAAATCTTACTGCTGCTACTTCTTTACTTCTTCCAATATTTTTTGTGTGAATAACTAACTAACTTTCTAAAATGCCATGGGAACTTCAGTGACAGGTTGGTTGAAATAGATTGTATTCTAACGAGCATAAAACTTGTTAAAATGTGTAGAAGCAGGTTTTTTTACTTAACCCTAAACAAAACATCTCTGCTGTGCTCATTAAAAGCAAATACCCACTCAGTAAATAACAGAGACACAGAACACAAATAAAAGCTGAATTTGTAATCTTTTGATTGAAGACAATCTAAATCATTACATACTGTCGCTAATTGGTATCAAACAAGTGGGGTCAGAAAGTGCAGGCAGGTAACATTTAGCTTATGTCATTCTAGTTCGACTGACACATAGATGTGTCTCAAAGGAATTACCACATCTCTTATGCTTTGGATTCGGATAATCCTATGCAAGGCACTAGAGAAACGACCCAGCAGCTTACCTCTGTTTACAGCATATGTTTATGATGAATACATTCTGTGATAATAAAAAATCTACATATTTGAGTAGGATTTAATGTTGCTGAATAAGAAAACATTGAAAAAAACAACCACTCTAAGAACAGTTCTGTTTTCATGTTTTTTTTAAAACAAACAGTATACAAACCAGCCATGACATTAAATCATAACTACATCTGTATTAACTAAAAGCTTTTCTCTAAGCATAGAGAGGGCCATACTACAATACTGTTGGCTTGTGTTCGGCAATTGCAAGAAAATAAGGGTCTCCTGCCCTCACTTTATGTATAACTGCATGAAAATTAACCATATGACACGAGAGATAAACTCTATGAAACTTACTCAGTTGTGCATTTAGCCAATATGGCTTGACTGCAGAAAAATAAAATAAACCGAATCTTCCAACAGTCTTCTGCATCTATGGGCCAGTAGAACAAGCGCACTACCATTTATTTTAACCCCGCCTCCAAACTGCTCAATCCTGGGCTCATTCACATGAACAGCAGTGCCACAATAACTCTGGATTCGGCTATTATTGCATTTTACAACTTTTAGAGTTCTAATGATTTAAATAAGTGCTAAGTGAGAAGTTGATTGACCTAAAAAAAAAAAAAAAAAACGCTGATTCACAGATGTTTCTTTACCAATGTAAGTCTATTGGAAAAAGTATTATTCGGCCCAATGGTATGATGTGACGGACCTGAAAGCCTGTCACTCTTCTTGTGGGCTTTGGGCTGATCCCCTTCACTTTTATCAGCTGGTGGCAAGCAAGACACTGTAACTTGGCTTGGATGTTGATACGTCATAACATTTATCCCACAACAGTCTGGACTGTACACACACTGCACTGCCACATTCACATCTATAATGTTATGGTTACTGCAAACTTCACAGGCTGCTCACGGCCACACACACAGGCACGCTTTCTCTCTCTCATACATTCGCGGAAACCTTGGAAAATATCCGAACAAGGGCATTTATAAGTAGATAAAAGATGCCTGTCAGTCACAGATCTGACAAAAGACCGATACAACTACCGTGAATATCGGTGAATACACAGGACGGAAAGCTATGTTCCTTGACGGGACCCCAACTCAGCTGACCTTGTTTAGTAGTGATTTGTTTTGTCTGAAAGCCATGGCAATCTTTTAATTTTAATTTTGAATTAAATAAAAAATCTTAGATTAAAAATTAAAAGAGTGAAAGACAACCGACAGCCCCATACGAGCCTGAGGCTATTAACCTAAATTTAGTGAAGATGTCACTGTAATTAGAAGAAAGAGCAATTTCTGATTGGTCATTAATTAGTGGTTAGGAGAGATGGAGGTGGACAGATGTCACTCAGCCTTCGCCTGTTGATCCTGACTGACAGGCCTTCCTGATTTTCCACAAGTCCACTGTTGATCCATAAATTAAATATGTTGTGTAGACTGGAAATATTATATATTTAATAATAAAAAATTGAGGGTATACCTATATCTGGGACTTTTTAAACCTATAGGCTGCCTGACAACTGTTTTCATTAGATAATTAAATTTCCCCTCAGTCTATGCTCGTTGCCTGTTTGGTTTTGGTGATTGGTGTTAATTACTGAAAATCATTTACACACTCCTACTTGGGGATGACTGACATGTGTGAGAATCAGTTATATGATTCAAAGTGTATCCACTAAACTATTAAACCTCCCCATTTGCTGTCAATTTAGTGCTCACACATTTCCCCAGACTGAGATGCATGCTCAGAAAGTGGACTGACGGCCACATTTCTTAAGGATAAAATCTTTTATAAAAGCTTTTATTAAATACCCTCATTACAAATTGTTTATTTTATTAGGTCTGATCATTATGCTAATGTACACAAATTTTGACAGCCACACATGTGTTACAAGGTTAAGTTCCACTCACTGTTGCACAAACACAGGGTTGTGCAATCAGACTTCAAAAGCAAGCAGTAAATTCTTAAAATTAATTCTTAAACTCACAGGTAACCAGTGAAGGGCAGCAATGATTGAGGTGAAGTGGTCACTTCTCTTTGTACGAGTTAAAAGCCTGGCAGCAACGTTCTGTTTCAATCGTAGTCTTTGAGTGTTTCACCTGCTGATACCAGACTAGGGTACATTGCAGTAGTCAAGTCTGGTGGGGATAAAAGCACAAATGACTCTCTCTCAGGTCTGCAAGTGAAAGGAATGACCCGGATAGATGGTACAGCCGGTCAGGGGGGGCTAGTCTTTATCCTAGCCTGGATACCACTGTCTTACCGCGCCTACGTCCCATTTTAAGCCATTTTGTTAATCCAGCCTGATGCTTTACCGTTGATCATTACTTCCATTATACACATTCTGTGCAAATGATCTTCACAACCTCCATCTACCACATATGCTGATCCTTTTCAAAATCTCAACCTGAAAAGCTTAATATGGACAGTGATGTTTATTTGAGAAAACGTGGTTCTAATTTTCTCATTAACAGTGGAGTGGTCGACGGGGTAGCATTTCTCATGAAATCACAGTTTATTTTTTTTGGGTTAGCCCGGACTCCACAAATCCCAGCAGTTTGGAAAATCACCACTTCTCTCTTTTTGTTCCTTCCAGCAGTTTGCTTTTATCTGCTGTGTAACATTTGCAATAACAAACACACTAATTAGCCACTCTAACCTCAGCCCACAGTGGAAGAAGAAAGCCTCTGCGGTCGCCGTATCTTGGCCGCAGAGTGTTCACACAGGTCGGTTCACATAACCTCAGCTTTTTGCAGAGAGGGACAGTTTTTTTTTTTTTTTTTCTTTCATCGCCACGTGTGATTGCTGCTCCGAGCAGTTATCTATTTTTCCGTCTGTTTGGCATATAGCATTTGGTTCCGAGAGTCAGTTTGGAAATCTCGGCAAAGTGGATAGATTAACTATCAGCTGGTGCCTTGCACATTTCACATTTCCATTACAATAATAATATACTTCAGCCGAGAATTACATAGAGGATAAAGGGAACATCTATCTCTTCTCGACTTGAATCCAGTTCTTTACTGCAGGCCTGTAGTCCACAGTAGATCACAGACTTACATATGCCCCATGACTGTCTGACTCCATTTTTCTCATAAATTGTGATAGGTAATTGACAGTGTAGCATCATGCCTCCTATCTGCACACTGTGTGTGTGTGTGTGTGTGTGTGTGTGTGTGTGTGTGTGTGTGTGTGTGTGTGTGTGTGTGTGTGTGTGTGTGTGTGTGTGTGTGTGTGTGTGTGTGTGTGTGTGTGTGTGTGTGTGTGTGTGTGTGTGTGTGTGTGTGTGTGTGTGTGTGTGTGTGTGTGTGTGTGTGTGTGTGTGTGTGTGTGTGTGTGTGTGTGTGTGTGTGTGTGTGTGTGTGTGTGTGTGTGTGTGTGTGTGTGTGTGTGTGTGTGTGGTGTGTGTGGTGTGTGTGGTGTGTGCCTTATAATTCTTTAGCCTGACACTTAAGTGGTAAAGACAAATCAGTCTAAGAGTATCTAAAAATAGCAAGTCATTCATTGAAATTCCACTTGGCACAGCTCCAACTTTAAAGGACATGTAGAAGACAAATGTATTTTGCAAGACATCACATTTCTGCATCAGAAACAATAATGAAACTGCACTTTGTATAATTAGGTATCCCCAGTCAGTGAAGAGTGAAAGATATGGCCAAAAAAGGCATGGTGAAAACGATAAACTTCCTGCTTCCAGTTTCCTCAGTACTCCTGTTAAATAATGAGCTGCTGTTTTAAACAAACATTTGGCTGAACTGTGATTGAATCAGTTGTCAGAGAGCAAGAGGAGTCTGTTGGGCTTTGTGAGATGGAAGTGACTAGAGTTTGCACAAAGTGGTGTTTTTTTTCTTTTTCTTTTTCTTTAGAAAACACAGGAGCCAGTTCAGACTCGAGCTCTGTGACAAGATGAAGGAACATGGCCAATCTCGAGAGGTGGAAAATAGATTTTGTGCAAAGAGATTGAGTGAAAGAGAAATAGAGGTGACATTGTTTGACGGTGACATATTTGTTTGTTGTTCTGACAATTTTACTTTTTTTCTCTTTGCTTTTTTCCTTTCTTGGAGGTAGAACTGTGAATGTCAAAACAAAAGCTCCTTCCCCAGCCTGTTAAAGGCGTGAATGTTGTGCCATTATTCCGCATCGATGTTTTGTTTAGAGGGTACGAACATTGAGGGGGGTACAGAGTTGTTCCACCATTAATCCTGCAGCTGTAGTAACAGAGTGGAATCGACATCTGTTGGCAGGACTACAAGCGCACACACACTAGACGATGGTGCTGTCGGTGTTTCACATCACGGAGACATGCTATCTAATACCACACACTGGGGCATTATTTAGCCAGCACTGTTTGGTTGAGTTTGAAAAAGCAAAGTCAGCGTAATGGCTGAGCTTCTTGGCGTGTAAAAGGGCCTAAAGTTACATTAGTTGTTGTTAATTCTCTTTAAGTCTGACCCCTGAGGAAGGTAACACTATGAATTGCTACCTCTATGAACACGAGCAGAGCCCGCAAACAGGTTTTATATGCTGGTCCACTCATACATGTTCTTGTTCAGCCAATCAGGACAGACACTTACCCAAAAGGCAATAGGCCATTGTTTCTTCTTCGTCCCAGTGATGGACACATCTGGGTGATGCCATCAAATGTGCGAGAGCATGTTCAATGTGTTTTCATTCACAGCCCATACAACAGCGGAGCAATGCTGACACACGGTCCTCATCTTATACTCCATTTACAGTTGCTGTTGAAGCTGACCTGGAACCCGCAGGCAGGTCTTCCAGCTCTGGCTTTTCATTTTCGCTAAACATAGTATGACTGACCTGCACGCAAATCAGGGTGCTGTGCTAACCTCAACATATGCTGCTATTTGCATAAATGCATCTACCTGCATACCTTGTAGTTTACATGCTGCTGCATGGATCATGACCCTCGCATATTACAGTTCAGCACAAATACAAAAACGTTGCAAACCTAATGATTGCAGAGTTGTGATATTTAAAGTTGGGGAATTAAAGTAACTCCAATTTCAACAGACAGGAACATGCAAGTGCTCTTAGGTAGCTAGTGTTTGTTTTTCACAAACTGGAAATGAAGTTCATACATGTGTATTCAAGATGTATTTGTACAACTGAATCTTACCTCTTTACTGTTTGCAAACAGTTGCCAACCCTGACAGAGCATGGTGTTAAATACAGCTGGAAGGTGCAACGAAGCTCATAGAAAGCTTCCTAAGTTTCTGGATTTTTATTGAATGTCAGGAATTTCCAGGTGATTTTGCTTTAAATGGTCAACTGTGCAAATTTGCTTGTTAAAGTTTACCAAGATGAACTCCATTTGAAAGAATCACATGGATTTACTTCCCCTGCTGAAAGCGGTGGTACACAATGTAGCTGTTTTGTAAATGCTGGTGTGACTGAGCCTTAAGTTGGACTGGGTGTTGTTCTTACTTTGACATTGATGTTGACATTGACAGTGAATGTGTATTTTGTTGATGTTTTCATTCTTCCTTCAGTGCGTGTCAACATGCTGCACGCACTACATATAGGTCTTATTTTTTTTCTCATTGACAGTTAAACATTTCAACTTGCTTTTTACTGTGAGGCCATCTGATATTGTTACTGTGACAACACAGAAGGCTGCATGGTCACTCAGTGCATATCACGTATCCCTGCTGCTGCAGGTGAAGTTTAAATAAATGATGTGAAAATATTGATTGATATTCTGTGAACTTCTCCTCTACTTCAGGGGCACCTCAGTACACTTCAACCTCAAATCCATGTCAGTGAAGAATAAAGAACACAATGAAACATATATATGTGCCCCTTTATCAGTCATAAAGTCGTACAAATAGTTTTTAAAAAGCAACATGGACATCTGAGAAGTTATGCTTTGGATGCCTTTGAAATAAGCTGGTTTTGTCTCTCTGCTTATGTTGTGATTTTAATGCAGTTATTAATTTGTAAGCTGTGACAATGTGACTTTCAGTGTGTCCTCTTTTGCCGAAGTTAGCACCTGCAGAGGAAACAAACCACTCTGTGTCATTGACTAAAAACTGCTATATTAGCTCGAACACGGCTGACAGTTCAGCATTAATAGAGAGAACAGTTGAGCAGATTATACCGGCTCAGTGTGTCCTCTTAAAACAAACCTTCTGATTGCTACAAAGAAACGTATTGATTTATTTTCCTTTTTATTGATTTCCTCCTCCCTTCTTGTAAAGCACTTTTATAACTTTGTCTCATTTGAAATTTGCTATATGAAACATTTATCCACCGATTGTATCTTTTCTCTACAGACATTATGAACAGAAAATGCTGCATTGCAAGAAAATAAATTATGTAAATCAGACTTTTTAGGGGCTAGGGATGTTATTCTATTTGCCACAGACTGCTATTCTTTTAAAAAGAAAAAGGCACTGCAGAGAGCATGCACATGTCTTCTGAACAAGACTACAAGTTTCTCTATTTTCACTGTTTTTCCCTGATTTTCTGTAATCAGAAAATCAGGGAAACCCCCCACATGTGTGAGTACCATGGTGCGCTGCCCACAGTGGTAATTGCTGTGCAGAAGAGGATATGGTTCAGATAAGGTCCACAGCAGCGAGTGAGACGCAGAGAGAATAGCTTCATTTTCATTTTCATCATTTCGAATGAATGCAGTCTTGAATTTTCAGACAAACAAAGGAGAACAATGTCCTAGATGTTGAAGCAGTCAGCAGTCATAGCCGTCAGTAAATTCAGGAGCCATGTTTTTGCAAATAAGAGCAATGTTCTCAATGTTCTTTAGATTCAGGTGACTGAGAAGGAGAATAAGAGGTGGATAGGTTTCCAGGTTCTGTGCCAGGGCGTAATCCATGTGTTTCCTCACTGTAGCTATGCAATTTTAAAAACTTTACAATGGATCTTACAGAACTACACATCACCAGTTGTGGGCAATAATTACATTGATAATCCGTTCTTTCACATTTAAATAAATCCCTGTCTCTGTTCAGTTTCTGTGTATGGTAGTTCCCTGACCTGTAGCTACCTTATTTATGCTAAAGATTTAAACTTGCAATGGACACAGTATTTTACACATCAGAAACTAGATATTATAAACCGTGTACAGCAAAAGCACAATAAAGTATAATGTTGGACAACAGCAAACCAAGCCTATGATGATTTGAATTGTTTGTATGTAGGGAAGGCCTTTTCTCCAGTTCAACCTCTGGCACAGGGCTTAACACACTAAAGTAAACCAGTGAGGCGGTTCAACCAATCCATCAGATTTTTGGGTGATATGTGAAGCATGAAACAACCTCCCTATGTGCTTCATTTAGTCACTTCACATGTTCTGTTCCTTTTCCCCTTTATGCAAACATGGTTTACAATATAAACATAAAGCCTTGAGTTTTTCTTTATCCCCCTCAGGCTGCAACTTCCTGTTCTGAAAAGTGAAGCAGATGCATAAATCCCTTAATTATGCATTCTATCAAAAACCAGCAGGGTTCTACTCCTCTGGCTGCAAAATGAGGTTAGATTGTTTGGAAGTGTATATAAGAAAATGACCCCACTGCTCACTTACTTTATTACCTCAGTAATACATTATTGTAAACACGAGTTTATCGCTTGTTTCAAGTCTTCTTTAATAACGCATGATCATTATTTAGTAAATTATGGTTGCCTTTAGACTAAGATAGACCATAAAGCAGGGTATGCTTTAGAGCAGAGCTACCTTGAGTTTGACAGTTTGTCTTCAAACTTTAACCCTTTCACAGTGTGTTTTCAGTTCATTAAAGTTAATTGGAACCTTTTTGGTAGCCTTAAAAGTCTTATTTAGTTTTTGTTTGATCTTCGCTCCACCCTCTCCCTTCACTTCTGTTTGCAATAAGCAAATGCAATATGCCGAACTCAAGGCTTCAAAACGGCATTCAGGAAAAAGACAGGTGAAGTCACAAGCTTGTAAACTGGTGAAACAATCCGGTCATTCAACAGCTACAACTACAACTTCAGTTGCAAATCAGACTGTAATCATTGAGCACCACACGGAAAAGGAAGTCTTGGCCCCGTTACACCAGAACCCCAGATATATAGCCCCTTGCACCCAAAGGCTTATCCATTGTAAAACCCGTAGTCTTAGAGATTTCCTTGTATGCAATCTGAGACTATATTTTACGAATAAACCTTGCAATGATCTTGCAGGTGAAGTCCTGAGATTGTCCAGTGGTAAGAGCACTGGGGCTCAGAATCATCCTGTTCAACTCCAAACATGTAAAAGAGATTAATCCCTTGGCTGCCCTCTTCTTTAGTTGTGGGAAAATTCCCTGGATGTCATTAGGGGAAGCTTCATCCTTCCGGCCTTACACAGAAAGTGTCGGGAAACATGGCTAAAATCCCATAAAGCTTTAGCCTCCAGGCAGCAGGTTAAGGAAAAGAAAACAACCTACAGTAGTGGCTGTTTCTGAGTCTAGTTATGCCAGCCAAAAAATAAAAACTAGAAAATGATATATTAAAAACACCCACAAGTCCTGTTTAATACATTTATATATTTTTGTTTAATACATGAATAATCCATTATGGTAGTGTGTGTGTGTGTGTGTGTGTATGTGTGTGTGTGTGTGTGTGTGTGTGTGTGTGTGTGTGTGTGTGTGTGTGTGTGTGTGTGTGTGTGTGTGTGTGTGTGTGTGTGTGTGTGTGTGTGTATATATGTGTGTATGTATATGTGTGTGTGTGTGTATACATATATACATACATGTATACATACATATATACATGTGTGTGTATACATGTGTGTGTGTGTATACATACATATATATATATATATATATATATATATATATATATATATATATATATGTATATATATACGTATATATATATATATATATGTATATATATATATATATATATATATATATATATATATATATATATATATATATATACATATATATATATATATATATATATATATATATATATATATATATATATATATATATATATATATATACACACAACTGTGTTTCAATCTTATTGATCTTAGGGAAAGGGGACATTATATATGTATATATACGGATTGATACTTGAGGGTGTATACGAATAAGGATAAACAACCTGATATAAATAAGGTTTTAAATCTCCCTCTTCAGTGTTCCAAACAAACAAAAAGGTTATTTTGTCTTTGCTTTCCAAAACAATTATTATGCGCATTTGATTTGATCTTAACACCCTATCCACTATAGCAATTCTTTCCAAAACAAATGTGACTAATATATATATATATTATGTATATATATATATGTATATATATATATGTATATATATATGTGTGTATATATATGTATATATATATATGTGTATATATATATATGTATATATATATGTATATATATATATATATATATATATATATATATATATATGTATATATATATACACACACACACACAACTGTGTTTCAATCTTACTGATCTTAGGGAAAGGCGGACTTGAGACTTGAGGGTGTGATACGAATAAGGATAAACAACCTGATAGAAATAAGGTTTTAAATCTCCCTCTTCAGTGTTCCAAACAAACAAAAAAAAGGTTATTTTGTCTTTGCTTTCCAAAACAATTATTATGCGCATTTGATTTGATCTTAACACCCTATCCACTGGGTAGCAATTCTTTCCAAAACAAATGTGACTAATCTACCACCTCTATGGTTAGGCTTCGGTTAAAATTTAAGGTGCAAATCCTGGGTAGCTAAGGGAATGATAGAAGTCATGGTTGGAAGAAAACAAACATTTTAAGTTAAGAAATATGTCACAGAAGCATGCTCCAGTGTCGAATCATTTGCACACTTTGTATTAGTTTGATTTCTCAACATCCCCAGGACTCATGACAAGCTTGTGATGAGATTATTATATTATACTGATTCACCATACACAAAAATCCATATACAACTGTGGTCTTGTTTGTAGCATTGAGCGACAAATAACATTTGTTAATCATTGACTATGATTTTACATCTGCTATGTGCATAAGAAATAAAACATTAATGGAGCACAGCAATTAAGCAATAGGTTCCACAAACACGCACTGTGTGTAATAGAAACAATTTACCATCATTAAACCCCTAAGTACAATAGGAAAAATAAAGAATAATAGAAATGTTCCATACTGTACATTTAAACAGTTAAACAGGTCAGATTAAGAGGAGGTTTCATAGGATACAATTTAGATCTTACTCACTGGATTAAATTTTAGGAATTTAGGAAATCTTAAAACCCCTGACATTGAGATAATTGGTCTATTCAGGAAAAGAAAAAAATGCAATCGAAAAGACCTAATTACAGTTCCACTCCATATACAGCATTTTAGGCCCCTGTTTTTGTACATTAAGTACTGCTGTTATTGGAACACCCAACCTTCCCCTTCCTAAAATGATGAAGAATAGACATATTTTCAGATTATATAACACACATCACATAGGCATAAGCACTTTTTTTCTGCTGATCTTGCCGTTACATACATGCCAATGTGCTCAATAATGCTATTGAGTTCCCCATTAGAAGTCACACTGGAGTTCACACCCCATTCATTTCAATGACAAAGGTGACGAGATGCATTTGTCTTCTGTCGTCTTAAACAGATGCAATCTCCTTTGTGTCCCCTATAGTTTCATCTCGTTGGACTTTGACTCATGACATTGTGAGACTTACCATTACTCAGTCAATTTGAGAGATAATGGGATTGATTTCTTGTTTATTATGTTGGTAATTATAGTTTCTGTTTACTTATGATTTTTTTATGTAACTGCAGGATCAGAGAACACAAGCACGAAGTGCAAAAGCATCATTAAAATAAATAGTGTTATACGAAGATGAATCCATTAGCTGGCTAGTCATGCTTGCTCTAGCAGTTCCAGCTGTCTTGGGTCGTACCTGTTTTTCACCACTCTGAACGGGTACATTCTGTCCAGCCAATTCTTGTATGTCATACCAACATGCTGTACAGGAAAGCCGCTATTACCATCTCTCACTGTGGTCCACTCTTAGCGAAAAACTGAGATGATAATTAACATTTGAATTTGCCAGGAATTGGGAAGGAAAGAGGCATTGCAAGTGTTTCACCCCTATACTTTGAAACTGAAGAAAAGGAGAGCAGAGAGAGTCCTGTTAAGGTTAGAAAATATGGGAGTAAACAAGTTTAATGAAATTAAAACAAACGTCCCTACTTTTACAATCAGCAATTTAGAGATAATGTTGAGTATGGAGAGGGCTTGGTTATAGATGATATCCTTGCTTTTATATCTATTCCAAAAGTTTTACTTTTGCTTATAGTCATCATTCTACCACTTACAGATAGCAGAAAGTGATTGAGGAAAATAAATGGTAAAGCAATTTCGTGCCATTACAATCACGTTTTAATGCCAAATAAGGCTTTCATTTCTGTCTTGTTTTCACTGTCTCATTTCTCTGCCGCATGACTCAGAAATGTCTAACCACAAAATTAAAGCCATAAAAGTATATGTTTTCAAGAATTAGACCTCCTTTTATTTTTTCCATAATATTCCATACATCTGTGGCTTATGATTTCTATCCTATACAAATGTTTAGAAAAAGCTACGCTTCATGAAGCACACCTAAATCCTGAAATTAGTTAATAATGAGTTAATTGCACTGTCAATACCGTAGGTGTGTGTATGTTATAAGAGCTTCCATAGGACTTAACACAGAGCGGACCATTAGGCCCTATCTGATTACAGCACATCACCAAGGTTACCAAGTGCTGTTGTGGCCTGATCCTGCCAAGACCCTCTGCACTGACTAAGAGCACAGACACAGGGCATTAGACTTGGCCAAACTTAGGAGGTTTCAGATGGCTCTAATTTTCTTTAAAATCGCAAAATATGGTATAACATGAGCCAGGATACACAAGAGAGAAACTAAACTGTAATGTGACAGCAAATCCTCTACTCAGGGGATTGTTTAATTGCTACATAGAGATATGGAGGTTGTTCTTGGAACCAGTCCCCCTGAAGAATGTAGGGCTTCAAATAAAAAGCCACAATACCTCTGCTGTTGTATGGTGAAATACACTACAGGCACATTAGAGTGAATAAGGATTAACATTTCACATATGTTTTCGTGAATTGTATTACTTATGTGTCCTAAATCAAGATAATTACATATCATGGTTTCAGTAGCTAATCATCAAGCATCCTGTTTCGAAAATGAATCATTTGTTTGACTTATTGTAAGGTAATAACAGTAGTTAATTGTATTGTGAGGAGCAGTAATGTCACCAAAGTAATCAAATAAGATACAAAACCAACCAAGATGACCTGTGTCATACTGCTGTATGTGTTTTTGTCAAATGCATGTGAATGTAACCTATAATGGCTGTAAAAATCTGGGTGAACGTGTGGGGCTCTCATGTTGCTTTTGCCAAGAAAGGCCAGAATAGGTTTTAAGAAGCGATGGCTCCCAAGGTAGGAGTAAGGATACGCTTACATCAATGTCCCAGCTAATAGGGGGCAAAGTTAAACCCATGTATAAACAATTTTTTATTCTTCTGTCTAGATGTCAATTTTCCACCGTGCGCTCATGATGCTGAGCACATCCACAAAAAGATTATTTTTTTGTCCAGCAGGACTCATGGTTACACTCTCCCTTTGCAGTCCTCTAGATGGGACTCGACACAGCAGATCTAGTTTGAAAAGCTTTTCATTAAAGTGCAGAGTTTAAATGGTTAAACTAAGATTAAGCATTACTTATTCGTACTTATTGTATTGGCTTTGAACAGGGCCAAAGCCACCATCAAGTACCATGTCACTGTTCATAAACTTCATAAATTAAATTTTAGAGTACTTCATATCTTACATGTATGTAAATATTACACAATCTACAGTTCTCAACCAATCACTACGAGTGATGCTCTGTTATATAACAAAGTGTCCTTGCCAAGCACAGCATTCTTTAAGATTGCTTGTGCTGTCTCAAGTATTTATTGTTGTTTTAAGAAATTCAATACCAGCAATGTCTGGGGGAAAAGCAGTAAGGAATTTTGTATGTCTTGGTTTATATCTCTTTTTGGGGCCAGATTTTTTTAAAATGACTGGCAGTTTAAAAGAAGTGCCATTAAATGAGGCAAAACCAGAGATTTTTTATTCCATGCATTGTTCTTCCTTGTCAAAACCTCGTCCCAAAATTACCCACAATGTTACTCCACCACAAACAGTTTGGTTGGAGAGTCAAGTGTTTTATCATATGTTACCACTCAGCCTTGCTGCTAATTTGTCATAGCGGCAAAATTGCAATGGAAAAAAAAGGCGTCTGTAAAACAGTTGGCTAAACACCGCGAAAAGCAGACAAGCTTGATTATTACTCTTTGTATTATGAATTTTTGATCCAGGGAGGTTTTTAAATAGTAAAACTTTTCCAGAGCCTGGAAACATGTTTTTTATTTACATGACATCATCCCAATGTAAAGTCTTTAGGCCAATCCTTGTCACAGTCATGTCGACCATTGTTTTTTACGGTTTTGCAGCCTCGAGTTCTGCCTTTTGGCCGTCACTATCTGTTTTATTTTGCAGCAGGAAGTGACACAAGAGGGTAGAGCTAAGTACAACACTTAATTTTGTACTTGAGCAAAATGTTCCCATTAGCTTTCTCACCTTGTGAAGTGGTTAAAGTTGTAAGACAAAAACAAGGACAACTCCCAGACCAGACAAGGTCGTGGTAATGAACTGTCAAACGCAAGATAGCCACGCCTTGAAAGATACCCTGTTTTACTGTCTATTTTTCTCTAGTAGGGACCATAATTTACTTAATGAACATCATGCTGTATTGAAGAAGACTTTAAACTAGCGATGTACTCATGTTAACAATATTTACTGAGGTAATAAATCAAGTGAGAAGTAGGGTCATGCTGGCTATTTGAAAGATGGCAAGTTTGAAGCACTTCCATGTCGGCTTCACTTCTCAGACCCGGAGGTTGCCACCTATGTCCAAGGGGGTTGCATGGGCAATCCCTAATGCACATGTGCAGTGGGCCGCACAGCACAAAAACAAATCTGGAAGCTAAAAAACATATCCGGCTTGAGCTCCATATAGCATTTTTCATTCCTGAGTGCACCACCTTTGAGACCAAAGTTCAGTTCCAATAATACACCCAGTGCCAGTTATGAGCTGCTAATGTTGCCTCCATAAGGGATTTCATTTATGAGCTTCATAAACAATTCATCAGCTAAAAGGATAAGCTGTGAATGATAAAAATACCTTTTTGCTTCAAGAAGATTTAACATTGAGAGCCTATAATGAGCCTGAATCCATAAAAAGGTTAATGGTAATTTCAGGTGGACTCGTTGTGCTGACTTCTGTGATAAATCACTCCTTTTCCAAAAATGGACAGTACTGTGTCAATATGGAGCAACTGGGAGGCAGATTTATCAATTTAACCTTTAGCAAATCCTTTCTTCATTGCAGTTTAGGACTGCTCTGTGGTGCAAGGTAGTTATGAAGTTGTAAATTATTAACTGTACTGTTGATATAGAGGAACCAGCAAAGCTCTCGCTGGAAGCACTTCCTTTTCAAGTTACTCTCTTCAAAAATGTAATTTCCCCTTGCAGGATTAATAAAGTATACCTGACTGATATGATTTGATACCTTGACTTAATTCCAGGCAGGTAACCGTTTTAAGGGTCCCAGGAAAGCAGAAATACTCCATCATGCTAATTGGTTTCATAAGCACGCAGACAAAAATGTTCTTGTCCATATGATGCTTGTATACACAAATATACAGAGCTAATTTTCAACATCTGGATGATATCAAATGGGATCCTTTCAAAACATTTTCCGCTCAGCTTTTGATGAGTGGCTCTGTTCCCATGCATGAAATCAAATCAGTGATTAGTGTGTGCTATTGCACCTAGCAATAAATCAACAATTATATTCCAAATGCTAAAATGAAACAAAGTTGTTTTGCAACTACTATAAATGAAACATAGCTATCACTGGAAAAATATTGTGATACACAGTCTTACCTGGAATGTTGTATCCAGGAATACAGTTTAATTTAGCTTTAGTAGCATGTCGTCATGTTCCTCATACTTGTTCTAATCTTATTAGTCTTGGCTTTACTTTGGGGATGAATCATCATTTCTGGCCTGTGTGCTGTAGTATTGGTTAAGACAAAGTCTTCCTATTTCCACAGGCACCTTTTGGAAATTATCTATTCCCTTTTTTTTTTTTTTTTTTTTTTTTTTTTATAAACATGATCACTATATCAGTTTTCAACTTTACAGACAGCACACATTTCTCCATGCCGGGAAAAAAAAAAAGATCTTGTAGAAGTCGATTCAGGCTCCTCTCGGAGACCAGTAATGCTGCCAAGCAATCTCAATCATTACTACCATTATTCCCATCACAGTCTGCTGCACAGTTGATGCATCGGGCAGCATTTCAATCAGGATTCCTTTGCTGTATTCAGTCGTCTCAGCAACGCTATTAGAAGATCTGTAGGCAGGCAGTGGCAGATATTGTGGCCTTTTCACGGACATGTCTTATGCAAGACTGAGAGTGACCTGACTGTAAAAGCAGGCACATGCATCGCAGTGTATGTCAGGTTGGAGGTCGAACATCCGATGCATCTACACCTGACTGATGATGGGGTCTTGATGGCAGTGAGACGTACGTAGATGAAGGGAAGATGGAGGTGTCTTGAGGAGGAGGTGAAGGCTGTGACTGGGAGGTAATAACAGTGTCACATAGGTAGACTCATTAACGGAGAATGAAAAGGAGTCAGTGTGCCGTTTCTGAGCTGAAACGGGCTTTCCTCTCAGTACACATGCTAATTTGAATCTTGTAGTTACTATAGTTGGTATTTCTATGTCTTGTATTCCTTAAAATGACTTAAACATTGCTGCGTCATGTCTAGAGATTCGAAATCTAGCCTATTTTTTTCATCGTGCTGCTTTTCTCAGCAAAAATATACAGTGAAAATTGTCTTCTTATAGTTTATTGACCTCATACCATCATCACATTTTAAGTAAACCAGAATCACCAACATAAAACACAATGTTCTGAGCAGACACTAAAACAATAAAAAAAATAATAACATTTGCATTTTGGAACATGAAAGAGCAATCTTAACACAGTCCAGCACTGCATGATGGGAAATGTGGGCACATGCTGGTTTCAGCACAGTCCTGATAATTGTACGATTATGTATAATACATGAAGGTTGCGGTTTGCGGGTAAGGTTCTCATAAAGGGACAGGTGGATGCTGTTATTAAAAAACTCCTGACCTGTGCACTGCGACCGCAGACTGTGCCCTGTTGGTTGCAAAATGTGGATAAATACATTATTAATTGTCTGAAAAAAACTTAGTTCAGATTGCGGTTACGTAACACACAGTTGAGAAGGAGCAGTGCATGCAGCTGGAACGCAGCTGGAATGCAGCAGTTCAGAATTGAGCCGTCGGGCGTTACTCAATTGAGAATTTCTCTGGTCGCAGACAGCCCTAGAAATATCCCTTAAAACCATAATGTCATATTAACTTTCATGGTGGTGCTAGAGGAAAAGTCAGGGGAACACAAAAGTAATTTGGATTCATCCTTAGTGGACCATGACTGGCTTCACCAAATGTAATGTCTATCCATCCGATAGTTATTGTGATGTTTCAGTCTTGTGGACTGACAGACTGACAGACACTTGAGTCGTGCCACTAGAAAAAGTTGCATATGAGACTTTTGGCTATTTTGGAGTATTCAATTGTGTGTATTAGTGTATATATACTGAACACTTATAGCAGTGATAGCACCTGTTTCTTTCAAATGAGAGACGGGAGAAGGGTTTTCCATACATCTGTGGTTTGTAAAGCACTCCTTGGAGATCTAAGTAAACATTCTGGCATCTGAAATAAATCCAGCAACCTTTTACATGGATGTATCTTAATTCAATAAAGATTATTGCTTGAGATGTTTTACTCTTTTTGTAAAATAGATTACAGAGTCAGTCTCTGTGGAGCCTTCTTGTCATACCTTTCAGTAATCCTTCTTCATTCAGGCTGAAGAGGGAGTTAGATTCATATTCATTGAGTCACTATGTATCTGAACATGTTTCTGATGCAGAAATACATAAGAGTACATTTCCTTTTTAATTTAATTTCAAACTTTAAAATCAAACAGAGCTGCACAACAGTAGAGAATCTTCTTGGCCCTGTGTCCAGGTGATTGTCAGACAATCTTGAACCACAGCCAATCAGAAAATATACTTGCATTTCTATGCATGTATATACTCTGCATTAAGTAAAAACCTTTATCTCCATGGTTTTGATTATAGTATGCCTTCAGCAACATACAGATTAGGTGTTGGTGTTTGTGTCCTACGTTATCTGCCATATTATAATTTGCATGAATTCTCTATATTCCTCCCACACGTCAACATGTCACTTTATATTTTATTTTAACCTAGTCATGGTTAAACGTTGAGTTATATTCTTTACCCAGAGAGTCTGGAAGAAAGTAAACATTTCTATAATGTTACCTCTATGTAAAAACCTATGTTGCTAACATTATTATGTTCAACTAGTATTATCACATCTACCCTATTAAAGCTATACTGAATTACATTACAGTCATTTAGCAGACACTTTTATCCAAAGCGACTTACAATCAGTAGTATATTACATATCATTCACCCATTCACACACTGATGACAGGCTACCATGCAAGGTGCCACCATCAGACTCTAACTAACATTCATGCAACATCCAGTCCACACCGATGGCAAGCCTTCGGGAGCAACTTGGGGTTAAGTGTCTTGCCCAAGGACACACCGATCCTCTGAATGAAGAACTACCTTGCTCTCCACTACGCCACAGCCGCCCCCTGTATGTATTCACGTGCTGCTTTGCCTTCTTAATTATTGTAACAGTGAATGAAGATGTACCCGGATTTACAGAAATCGTGTTGTTCCCTAATTTGATTGTCTTTCGTCTCGGTCACCAGGTGATTTTATGGTTCACACACACACACACACACTCTTATCTCTAGGCTTTAGCTTTTATCTTTATCTTTTAAACCTGTTTTTGTTGCTGAATCCGTTTGACATCCTGAATACATCCTTCAAATGCATATTGAAGACCCTTCTGTCTGCTTCTCTTCTCTCTTTTTTTTGTATTGACAGTGTGGGCTCCATGGTAGATCTGACAGTTTGTTGGAGTAGCAGCCGAGGGCGGGCTAAGGTTGAGTTCTGTATTTAACTGGTAATACCATTCTTCATAGCATTTAAATAATTTGCATGGCTGTTTAACAAGGTGGACATCTGACCGCATCAATTTTCACTTTTAACTGACAGAAAAGGGGTGATTATATTGGTCCTTAGGATGTTGTGTAGTGTATTTGAATGCTGTGCATGCATGCTATTCTAAAACTCCTCTGCCCTCCACCTCCTCTCTTCAAAACATAAATAAACATTTCTCATTACAACAAATCTGCATTTTGGATGCAAATCAGTTTTTACAATTTACAGGTTTTACGTTTATCTGATTGCTCTTCAGTTTATATTTTTAGAATATGAAGGCAGTAGAGTAAGAAATTACCAATTACTGTAACACATTTATCACCTGACTCAGCCGGTTCATTTGCACCAGAAACCAGAATAAAAGGTCCCATATATTCAAAATATGTGTATAACCAGAGCACTGTTCTTTTACTATGTGCTTTGGATAAAATGTTATCCCATAATTTATTTATTTATGTATCCATACAAAAACTCTTTACTCCACAACAACCTAATGGAAAAACATAACTAAATTGTTTTTTCTTCAACTCAACCCTTCCATATCGGTTATATGCCTGAATTATTTGGGACATTCATTAATATTCATTTAAAATGACAGAGATATATGAGTAAGTGACCCATGTTCCGCAATATGCGCCGTAAATGTGTGTTGCATTCATGCTGAATATTTCACAGTCCCCTTTCACAACGAGCCTTCAACGCACATGTCTCCGGCTCCCAAGAGCTTCCTTCATTAGTAATTTGTCACAGCTCAGCTCAGAGTCCACTCATGTGAATGATGCTAATCAGCAATCAGTAGCAATACAGAGGAAAATGACAATCTCCATCACTGCTGACCTTCTACACTGATAGTCTCGAACACACGCATTCAAACTCGCTTTGAGCCGGCGAGGAAAAGAGCTTGGAGGAAAAGCAGCTTAAAGAAACAAAGAGGAAAGGAAATGAAATCACTGATGAAACAGATGAAGAGGCACAAATTCAATGCAGAGGATATGAAAATAATTAATTTAAAAAGTCAAATTATAAATGTGTAGTTCACAAGGTACTTAACTGAGAAATCTCGAATTGAACAGGGCTTTGTATAGAAATATAGATGTGTCTCTGTTCTTGACCTACAACACTTTAATACTGAGTAGAGTAAGATTAGCATCTACAATGTTGCGAAATAAGGCGTTTCTCCATTTTTAACTTTGTCCGACCTTTAGCATTCTTATAATCTCATTATTTAAGGCAAATGTTTTTGGTTGCTTGCTTTGGCTGGTGTTTAATTTCACCCCATTTCTCCTACCTATCCTTCTACGTGGATATCAGGCTCGAGGTGAAAACTAGGGAGAAAAATACCATTAGGTTGAAATGTGTCACTGCACAGTCAGGCAGGGATTGTGAATCGTGGCTGAGGCAAGGGGGGGGATGACTCATACCAAATGATTACATGGCGTTGCTATGTAATGATGGAGAGTCTTGGTCGTGTGTACGTGTGTGTGCGTGCGTGTGTGTGTGTGTGTGTGTCAGTTGATACAAGCAGCAAACACACAAGGACCGGACTAGCCCCCATCTCTCCTGTCCGTTACATGTACTGTGTTTCTCATACTTTCCTTTCAGAAAGAGGATATATTAAAGTCCAGTCCATGGTCAGTAATAGGACAAACATGTGAACGCCTTCTACTTAATTGTCATTTCTTTGTGGGCTGTCACGTTATTGTGTAACTGAAGACAGACTTGTGAGTAAAACAGGATTGGTGTCATTAAACCCAGTAGATAAAAAAAAAAAAGAAGTGCACATTTTCTCAGCATTTGATACTGTTCTCTGTGATTTCACATGACACTGAGTAAATTGTGCTACATAGTCACATTCTTGGTTTATTATTGTAGTCATACTATTACACATATATTATGATTAAATAATGAAAATGCCTTGACTTTGCGAATGGTGTAGCTTTTCTGTTTTAAGAGTCAAATAAACCGGAGTCCTTATCCTGATCCTGCTACAAAATTTGTAATTTCTGTCTTTTCGCTTGATCCATTAAGTGCTCCTGATTTCTTCCTTCTCTGCATCTATTCACCTCCATGCTGCTCAGTTGCTGTGCTGCCCTCAGCTCTGGGGCCAGAGCGAGGTCAGTCAATAAACTCTGTATCATACAGCACAATGCTGTCAGGAGCACAGGGTAACCGGGATACTTTAATATGTTGTTGTTGATCGCTGAGTGAGACTAATTACAATAAGCCGTTAGTACCTCTTGATCATTATGATTTTTTAACAGTGTGCTATATCAGTGAGGTTTAACGTTTTTGTTGATACCACTGTGTACATTTACAGATAGTTAACTTGTTGCTTAAAAAAACAGTGAAATTAAAATAAAATTGTATTCCTAGTTCTGTGTTTGATAACACATCTTCAAACATAGCGTACATACATACGCCTACAAATCCTTTGTCTATGAACTACCGTATTGAAGCCTTAATTTGGACATTTTGTTGGGCTCCCTCTTTTTTTTTTATCGAGCCAGAAGTGCATATTTGGGTGGAGAGACCGCATTTTTATGGAGAAAAGTAGCTATTGTAGGAACTTGTCTAACACAAGATGTAGGGGTGACCTCTAGCTCACCTGGTAAAGCATGTCCACCGTAAAAGATGAGTCCTTTGTGGCAGCACATTGATTCCAACACATGGCCCTTTGTTGGGTGTCTTCCTCTCTTTCTCCCCCTCTTTTCTGTCCCTCTCAAGCTGCTCTAATGAAGGCAATAAAAACCCTAAAAAAAAAAAATGTATTACAAGGTATAGCCATGCCCTTATGTATGCCCTGCTTTATCATATATTATAGTCTAAATGGGACCATCATTTATAAAATAAACATACTGAAGAATACTCGAAACTAGTAATTTAGACCATACACTTATTAGGGAAATGTTTACTGAGATAATCAATCAAGCGAGAAAGACATTTTCTCATAGAATTGGACATTGCCCTCTGCTGACCATAAGATCGAATGCTGGTTTAAGGCCAGATGGCAACCTCCGGTTCTGACGAGTGAATCCAATGTGGAAGTGTTTTAAACTTGTATTCTCTCCACTGACCAGCAGGGGGCGACTTCTCTGGTTGCCAAAGGAAGTCCAATTGTATAGAAGTCTATGAGAAAATGACCCTACTTCTTTCTTGATTCATTGCCTCAGTAAACATAAGTTTATAAGATCCATTGCTCGTTTCAAGTCTTCTTCAATACAGCATGATGTTCATTAAGTTTTGGTCCCATTTAGAGTAAAATTCACCATCAAGCGGTGTATGCTTTAGTCGATTGACAGGTCGCTTCTGATCCCAGAGCTGTATACGGCATCTCTACGTTGCTCGATCGCAGTCCACAAACCAATGGGTGACGTAACGATGACTACGTCCACTTATCATATGTTTAAGGCACTTCAGCACTGGCTTCACTTGGGTCTCAGTCAGCAAAGACTTTGATTAAGGACCAGTGTATAGGGTTTAGATGGGGTCTATTGGCAGAAATGAAAGATAATATTCAAAACTATGTATTCATTAGTGTACAATCACCTGGAACTAATAATCATGTTTTCTTTACCTTAGAATCTGCCCTTACTAGCTACATAGGTAATGTGTTCTCTTCACTGAGTGCGCCATTTTGCGACACCCTGTTTCTACAGTTACCAAGAAGGGGCAAACCAAACGCTGTCTGTAGTGAGGGCCTTCTGCGTTTTTTTTTTATTATCAGAAAGCCACCTTAGATCTCTGACAGGCTTGGACAGGGAGGACTGAGCAGAGAGGTATTCAGTTGCTCAGGGCTAGATGCCACTTAATCGTATGTACTGCTCCTTTAATATTTTGTTGTGATCTAAATTCTTATTTATTCCCTTAACATGTTCCTCTTCCTGATCTACGCAGGGGAGCAAGTGGTGGGCCGACAGTCCTCTAAAGCTGCAAATCAGCTCAGTATTACTGTGGATTTGCAAAGCCACAGCCACTGAAAAAGTTTTTAGTCCTCCCCAAACGAAACTCTGACCTCATTCCATTTAATTTGTAATCACGTCACATACAGAGTACAAATAACTCTAACTTCTGTCTCAATGTGACTTGAATGCTTCATGATTGACAAATGAATAACATTATAGCAGAAAAATAAGGTCAAGACTGCAAACAATGAGTCTGTTTGCAGTCTTGCAAATCCCTTTGCATTTTGAGTTAAATGGTTAAACCTACCCACATCACCTTTAAAATATGTTCTGTAAGTCATAGATTAAACCTGTCACGACAGGGTCTTTCTACAAAGACCGGTGTCATTGTGTCCATTTGAAAGGCCAATGTATAATTCATACTCCTATAGCACTGACAGGTTGACGGCAGTGGGCCATCAGCTTGGATGAATAAAGTGAAGGGGAATGACCCTGAAAGTAATCGCTGCTGAAGAACTTATAGACGAAGAAAATATTTAATCTGCACCTGGGAGAAAACCACTCTACACATTTGGTTCTGTTAATATCTGATTCCTACTTTTCTGTTTCATTCTTCACACTTTTCAGTTAATGTAATGTGAATTATTAGATGTGCAGAACAAAAGCTGTGTTTTATAATAAAATAGCACTCCTTCATGGTCAAATTCGAGGCAGGATGTGTCAGGGTGGTAACACTAGGCAGCAAATGGAGTTTCAGAATTTTATATTGATTTCTTGTTTTGAATTTATGGCAGTGTGATTCACTCTAATCTTTCAAGCAGAAAACTGCCAAAGCAACCCTATGCCTTTACCCAACAACGACCTTCATCCATGCATTGTCTGCTGGCTGTGATGAACTGCTTTCATCACTTTAAACCTAGGTTGTTGTTGAAGTTCTAGTTTGCCAAAAATACAAGTTTTAAAGGTGACGTCACTAAGGCTGCTCCTGTCTTTATAGTCAACCTTCCTATTAAAGTCAAACGATTGTTGTTACACTGGTTTTTCGTTCTCTAAATGCATCCCTTTCGCTTTTATCTTTTCTGTTTTTGCCGGTTCATGTTGGGTTATGGCATGCCCCTCAGAAGACACATCGTATAGTCTCAGTTTGTTTTTTGTCTGCCCTCTTATTTGCATGTCTTCCCGCCTCAGTGGCTTTTGTCCTGTCTCAGTCGCACTCATACAGAAAGCCCATGGGATCCAGGAAGTTCACAGGCTAAGTCAAAGCTTGTGGGAACTAATCTGTACCAATGCATTCCTCTCAGATCACCATGTATCTCCAACTGGGGTCATTCCCCGAACGGAGATCTGATGTTTATGATAAATGCAGACCTACTGAATGATGATACTCATGTTTGATTGGAAAGGAAAACAAACTGCCATTGTTATCTTTTTAAATATTTTGAAAGTTTAAAAGGGTAATATCATACGGGGTCTCTGCCATTCTAAATCTAAATAAAAAACTGTAAATACTGAATGGCGATACAATACAATTTGTTACACTTAAATGTTCTAGTTATTTTCCTTTTCTCTACTTTTTCTTCTCTTAACTTTTGTACATAAGAAATACACTCACTTTTGTCACAAAGCTCCAAAAATACCCAAAATGGCCAATATTTCGTATTTCAAATTCCAACTTAAACTATGGATGATAAATAATTTTGATGTTTCATGATGTTTGTAGTTTTTCATGGAATCAACTAACTTGGTTTTGGAACCTAAATTTGTCCAATGCAGATACTGACTGAATTGGCTTGCTCGGATATTGGTGCTAATAGACCTATCTGGTATTGGATACCATTAATGTAAGAAGTAACAATTTAGTTAAGTTATGTCAATGTACAAATGTATTTAATCAATGTTTAGGTCACATCTTATGTTTTCTTACACATTAAAGAATACCCCCCCCCCCCCCCCTCACTTCAACACAGTTAGGAATACGACTTTTTAATTAAATACTGGGATTGGATAGGTATTAGTGTAGGGACTGAACATTGCATCCCTACATGAACCACTTCACTCAACATGTAGCCATTCAGAAAAGCTTTCCCAGTCGTCCCTACAGAAGGATCTTTTATCGTAACCACGTCACAGGAGATTTAAGCCATCCGTATTTGAAAGGTCATGTCTCTCCTGAATTGGCCCATCAAACAGCTGTGCAGGCAGAGCACTTGATTCTCCTGTACCTCTCTTTCTCTTTCCTTCAATTTATATCTGATGATCTCATATTGATGTGCCCTTTGTTCTGTGAGCTGTGAATGTATTTGTGTCTGATGTTTGAGACACGTTTTCTCAAGTGCACCTTGAAACTGTGGTGTATACAGCTGCCATTTTTGGTTAACAATGAATTCCCATGAACACATATGTTGATTTATTTTTGCCCAGTTGTTTGTAGATTGTGCATTTTGCATTTATGGTAAGTTTTGTGAGAAGAAACTGAGTTTTAGTTACTTTGTGCCTGCGGGTAATAATGAAAACAATTGAGAATCATGCCTCAGGGTGTTTTCCTACCTCAGCCTCGTTTCCTTAACTGTTTATTTATAAATTGTTTTTGTATCTTCATCTATTTTTGGGTAAAGTTTCTCACAGAGCAAACACCATCGATCAAAGGATTATCTTTCCCCATTATTTTGAGGAGGTAGAGACTTCAGGATTAAGGTTGCATTGACTTGACTTAAGCAGTGTGGTTTGGAGAAACTGTGCTACCTTTGCTGTTTCATGCTGTAAAGGCTATGTTTTAATTGTCCTGAATTCTAACTCATTGTTAATCCAATCAAATTCCCTGTTGAGGTTGCCAATTGTGTTAGCAAAGACTTCAGAAATACAGAGTTTAATACGGTAGTCTGACAGATTCAGCATATATGTCTGTGTAAATTCTTCTATTGACTGAGACAAATTATAAAGCTTATAAAAGCTCTGTCAAACCAACTTGTAGCATTTGCACCCAAATGTACCTCTTTTGTTTCAAACATCTTGTACAAGAACAAAACTGCCTGGTGTCATAGGGACTTACCCAGGAGTTGCATTTATTTGTTTCTACCTTCTTCTCTTTGTTCCCCTTTAAAATTCTAATTATAGCCTTGCACTATTAGAGAAGAACTTAAAAGTTATAATAAAAGTTATCCAACGCTAAATCTCTCACTTCATTTCTGAAAAAAAGCATCATGTCTTGCTCCTAAATATAATTAATTAATTCACCTGAAAATATATTGTCATCTACATAATAAGATAAGATAAGATAAGATAATCCTTTATTAGTCTCGCAGCGGGGAAATTTGCAGGCTTACAGCAGCATAGAGTAAAGTGCACACAAGAGACACAGTAAAAGAAGACAAGATAAAAAATAAAAATGAAATAAAAAACAGTAGAAAATCAACAAACAGAAAAAACTATTATAGTTATAATTGCACAGTGTATTGTATTGTTGTTAACTTACAAATTACTCTTTATTGTGGCAAACCTATGAGCTGACACATTTGTTATAAAATGATTAAAATCCCACCTTGCCTGTACACTATCTTTGTCTCTACAGAGGTTGACTCAAATTAAAATGCATGACTGACTTTGCAATCAGCCTGCAATTTACAACAGGGTTTGTTTATATCCGGTAATGATCAATTGTAAATGCAAAGCATGAGGTTTTGATTGCAGCAGCGATTATACATTCATGATGTCAACAGTAAGTGGAAAACAAAAACATAGCTTGAAAATGTACAGAAAAAAAGGTGTTTTACTTATTTATATCTGATTGTTATAACTAATGAAAACTGATTTGTACAGTGAGTCCTAAATAATATGTCAGTCAGTTAATGACAGGGTATACAGCAGACAGAAGTAGCGGTTTAGACGTCACCAGTCTAGAATGAAGAATGAAAATTGGTTGGACCGCTTGGTGAAGTGAGCAGAACATCTATTTTGAGCACCAAACCCCTCAATGGGACGAACAGGCACTAATGAGGCTGCCAAAAGGCCATGAGCCAAGGAAAGTTGTTACTGCACCAATACCTGCTGATAAGAGCACTCTCTTGAGCTACTGATTTCTCATCCTTTCACTGTCACTGTTTGTGTAAACACCATATCTCCCGAGGCTAATCAATGGAGATGACAAGAGCCTGGATGAGAAACATAAAGTGTTCAATGTTTCCAGCAGAATTATAATTTATTTGTGGTGGTAGCTGACTTGAGGCGTGCATGCAAAAGGAGGTAAATACTTTCTTATGCAGTTGTATACAGCGTGCTCACCTCGACAACACAGCTGTATTCTAACGTTAACTTGTGGCTGTCCTTACCAGCTAGACTTTTTGCTAAAAACCTTTGAGGAGTTTGGTCTCTGAGATTGACTGCCAGTGATTCCCCTACATTAATTCTACAGCGGTGACTCTATTCAAGAGTCGTGACAGCATTGTTGGTCTTAATTGAGTGTTGTTTGTGAGATTATGGCACCTGTCTAGCTGGATGGATGGTTCATTAGAGGGATATTTGTCATCAACATGATGCCACAGATGGCGGTGTTCAACACTTAGGGCCGTACTGATAATTTTGAGGCTGCATTAAAACACAAAATTCAATTAAATCATCATTACAAAGCTGACCCAGCCAAAATATGCAATGTTCTGCATATTTTCACTGGTTGTAGAAAAAAACATTTCCAGCTGGGGCTCGACTGGACCGATGTTTGTTTGTCTAGGACAGCTTTATTTTTGTCCCCATTCTATATAAAAAGCTGAAAACGTAATTTGTTATTGCCTCACCTCAAAAGTTACAGCAATAAGTCAGTTTTTTATTCAGATGGAAAAATAACACTGCCAACAAACTGCTGCGCTGCACAAAAATACTGTGAAGAGGTCAGACATCTCCAGACTCTGTTGGTCAGCACAAGTATTTATAGAATCAAATATATTTTCTGCAATGAATCTGTATGTTTTCCACAAGTATGTTGATTAAGCATACTTTCATCTCTTTCCACTTACACCTCTCTTCAACCTTTAAATTCTGCAAATCTCTCACAAATGTATATGCCCAGCCATTTTACCTGACCTGGAAACCTCTCCTCATAATACCATGTCCAATATGTAGGATGCAAGTTTGTAGAGAGAATTTTCATCTAAAGTGAAAAGTTCATCTTATCAACTCAATTTATCTTGTCTGAGTTCTGCCAAACTTAATGATAAATGTCCTATCATCACATTACTGTCTCTTCTGCTACAGATGTTGAAATGATATCTTTTCAATCATTGTCTGCCGAAGGCTATACAACTGCAGAATCCATTCAGCTCCGAATCAAACACCCCAGAAAAGTGATTCATGATAAATGGAATGGAGTAAAGGTTAGTCAGGATATTATGTTAATTTGGGTAAAATATGAAGAAGAAACGCAGACCTTTTCAATCTGCTGAAGTGTGCCGAGCCTTTGACCAAACTCATGATGGTTTGTGTAACATGCTGTTTCAAGCCTGTTTCTCCTATACACCTAAACACAGTCTGTAAATGATACAGTGTCATGGCCCTGAATGATGAGCTTTAATAAGACGGAGTCAAAAAGTAGTCACAACGTCGAAATCGATTATCAAAATAGCTGCCATTTGATCGACCAGTCGATTAGAAAATGAATCGTTGCAAAGGTGGTTACATCTATTTCATCAAAACGCTAATATAATTGATTCAGGTAGTTAAAAAAACTCAGCTAGAAACTATTTGTATCTGGTTTTAATTCTGGCAGCCTATTTAGGCTTTTTATCTGATGTGGCTAAAAGGCAGATGGGGTAACCATCTCGGAATGATAACTGTCTTTCGTTCAGTGCAACAGATGTTCAGTTATGGGTTGTTTCGTGGAAAGCAGAGTTTATTTACAGCTTTAGCAGACTCTTAAATAATGACTCTCACCCAAGAGAACGCAAACATTAATTTTCAAACTGACGTAAAATCAAGTAATTATAAATAACCTACACCTTTGTATTCAAAAAGGAGAGGTTATGAATTATTGATATGGCTTTGTATTGTTTGCCAAAGGTCATTTGAATGTGCCTGTATTGCTCAAGGTAGCTCAGGGATAATGGTGTCATTCATATTCTGCCTGGGTTTTTGTTATTTCAGGTTCACTAAAAGGCTAATTTTCACAAGTTACTTGCTATCTTTTCACACAATAGGTGTTCCTGCTGCTGAGCTCAGTTCAGCTGTTCTATAAAGAGTGATTCTTCATTTTGTATACTTCACTCGTCCCTCTTTTTCTATCCTGACTTGGCTTCATAACCGTCACTAGGTAACGACCACAGTGTCCAGATGTCTGTTTATTGCCTGGACCAGTTTGATCTTTTCTTATTATCCTGACATCATCTGTTTTAGCTACACAAACATAATTGAATTAAAGGAAGCTATCACATGTCATTATATTTATTTTTCCATTCTATTAAAAAACAAAATACTCAGTCTGTATTTATAACTTCTGAATTACTGTATATGTGGCATTAACCCAGCTATTGGCCTTACTCCTGACAATGTACAATAAATTATGTTTCACTTTTTTGCAAATAATGAACCGTTGAGTTAAACCTCCACTTTTCTTATGTGTTCTGTAATTACAATTTCGGGTTTCGCTCAAGACTTCCACATCCAAACAAAAACATGTCATTATATTATACAGTATGTCCAATAGTTTTCTTTTTAAATATCTGGTAAAACAGCTGCAAGGCCTTGTTGAGACAGGACCAGGTTATTATGTAATAATCCCTTTAATTAACCAGGACCAGGATCATTGAAACATGAACTCTACTTTTGACTGTTTAACCTCCATCCTCCCCTAATTAGTCAGGAGACATTTAGCAGGCTTTATTGTGCAGAAAAGAAAAGTTTGTTGGACTTAATGGACATTTTTTTTGTTTACTGTACACTGTAAGTGTGTACTATCTTAATAATTTGGAGGGTATGTGTTATTTTGATACGGTACGAATGTTACAAGAAAACACTTTGATTATACAGTAGATTGCCAATGTGACCAATGGAGAAAGAAGAGATAAATCATAATCAAGAATAGACTAAGGGCATGGGAATTAAAGATGAATAAGTACAGTTATGAGGACACTGGATTCATCATGATATGACTGTTATCAGTCTCATAACAAATATATACAGTCTAATGTGCTAAGTACAAAACAAGAGCTGAGCCTTAACGATGTGATATACTGCATTTGGGGACAAATTCCATGCGTGATTAAAGTGTTACTTTGTGATTGTAATTTCAAAAATACTATATATAGTATTTTAGGCAGTAGTTTTTTTTTCAAACAGACCAGATTGATTTCTAAATCAAACTGGTCTGTTTTATTTTACAGACCAGTTTTTCACCAAGTTACCCAACCAAAAAAGAGGTATTTCTTCACAATGTTACTGCCAGAAGCTTTGTTTCTGCAATCAACTGCAACAGGTGAAAATACAGCAAACTCCACTAGACCATCATAAAATAGCTCTGCACACACTCCAACTTTCTTCTCAGTTTTCCAACCGCAAAGGCCGTTCTCTCCTTCTCCTCAGTGTTCCTTTCCTTTTTTCTGTTCTGTTCTGCTGAACACCCTCCATTAGTTTCACTTACTGCATCTGTGTTAAATGGTAAATCAATACTATACGCCACTGGGATCACAGGAACTCTAAGTCTTTGTGCTGTTCTCACCTCCCTCTTTTTCATAGGCATCTCTGTTAATTAGTGTTATATGGTTAAGCCTGCATTGCTAATTGCAGAGTAGTGCAGACATGTGATGATTTATAACACAAAAACGTCAGTTGGTTTGTGTTGTCAATGAGCAAAAAGAATTTCCAGTCAAGTGTGTGATTGCTGTGTTTATGCAGAGTGGCATTCATTTAATCCTTTTCATTGTGGAAATTAGCCCTTTGCCATGGAATCAATTAACTTAAAAATCCTTTTAGAACCTGAAAGCGTTTTTATTATCTTTTGTATTTACTTTTTCAGGGCATTGTATTGGGGTGGCAACAGAAGTTTTAAATCTCGGACCATTTTTTGGGGTGAACTGACACTTCAATCTTCCATTTTTACCTTTGATTTGTGTTCTTATGCCTTAATGTTTGCCTTGCTCTTACATCTTTTATCATCAATCTCTTTGAAAGGTTTTTCCATTAAAAATCTCTCTTTTGACCTAAAGTGACTCAAACTCTAGCTGAAGAATGACTCATGAGGGGAGAGACATGAGACGGAGAAAATGAAGCTTAAGGGTAAAAGGACAGTAAACACATTTATGAATGATGTTCAATTCCCCTGCATTTTATCATCTCTTTACAGTGTAACATTAACATGAACCTAAAACACCTCAATATCACAAGCCACCAACATTTGTTTATTTAACAAATAACTATAAAATACTAATCTGTAGCATGTTTGGCATAGAAATATTTAACATGTACCCAACACATGTTGCCAAAGGTATATGACAAAACATTTCCATAAATGTTGTTGTATATGGTTCTGTACTTTCGTCTAGAGCTGATTGGGCTGGACCTATAAAATGGTTTTATGCGTTTAGTGTGTAATAACATGTCTATCCTGCACATGTAGCCACAGCAACATCAAACTCTGACTTTGTGCCAGGGCTACTAATGCCGAACCTCACTAATTATCTTGTGACTAAAATAGGAATCAATCCCTGCAGCCAGGATCCAGCATCAACAGTCACATTTGGGTGTGTTTTTTTTGCAAGAAATCTAAAAGCAAGTTTATCAAGATCATTGACGATATTTTTTCTTCTTTTTTCCCAACAATGTATGTGTTAATATTCACAGCACAAATGTGGCATTGTTTCCAAGTTGCAATGTCATTGTGTACGGCAAATTCAAAACCTATTAAAAAAAGTAAAACCTTATTTACTGGCATATTTCCATGTCATAATTTGACCTGACTGCAAATTACTTCCAAATGGGTGTAAAATTTCCAGCCTGCATATGCATAAACAGGTTGGGATGAGTTTTAGTGAACAGCTGAGATCTCTGCCTGAGATGCAAATCATTGAGTCACAGAGATGGTCTTTGGATCCTTACTGAAGGCACCCTAGATGACAAATATTAAACTGCCCATACTGAACTCAGTCTATATATACTTTCGGCAGGATGGAACATTAATAGCAGCATTAATGGATACCAAAAATGTATTTCATTCCTTTTGTCATAACATTTTGAAATGTTGAAAGAACTTGGCAGGTGTTAACAGAAAACAATTACCTGAGCCGAGAGGGTAACTTGAAGATTGACACTAGTTAATAATAGAATAATGACCTTTCTCTTTGCTTAGCTTCCCTTGAAGGATAACTTTGGTACTTTGCAGCATTGTATTTCTTTGTCATTAGTTTGCTGTTACCTTGCAGGCATCGAGATGGAGACGAAAATAATTATCGTCATGATTAACTTTTCAAAGTTGCACTATGAAACAAGCCTCAAAGGAGTACATTACCCCTTGTGTGTTGCCATTTCAAAAGTATACGGGACTTTCTTGTTAATATATAAACTTTTGTTTTTGTTTTTGTTTTTGCCCCAGCCATCCAGACGAGTAAACAAGCTTTAAACATTGAATTAAAACTCTTAACACCATCAAAATGTCCGGTTGTTGCATGTTCGGTTGTCAAAATCAATATTTCAACTCAAGTTCTACAAAATATTGACAGCAACGCAACAGGTGTTTCAGTTTAACGTGACCGAGTTAACAGGTAACCTTCAGCCGAATGGGTCCGTAGTTGCTCGTAATAACTTATGTAAATGGTTGGCATGTACTTACCATTGATTGTAGGCTTTAACAAGGACACTTACATGCTCTGTTCGTGTCTTTAACAGCTGCCGTCACTATAGGAAAGCTACGACGCATTTAGATGTGTCACCAGTGAAGGTACCAAAATACGCAATTATGGCTGCATGCTATTAAACATTTTACTACCACATGACTGGTCAAAAATGCTTCGGACTCAAAACTCTGAGTCAATGCCAGAGTATTTGACATTCTGTTCATGTCCACAAATAACATAGTTGTAAGAATAAAGTGACTTGTATGCTCATAACTTAATGCTGGTGTAACGTTACAAGCTAGGTTTCTCCACCAAATACATGTATGTGACCACAAAATTTATAGAAAGTCAATTTTTATAGGATGCATTCGCCATCTCTGGAGGTTAATGCCATTGCATAGCTTGACAAGTTGATGTCAAGCTATGCTAAGCAGATAAGAAAAAGATGCATTTTCATATTCACACCTGGGGAAAGTAATAATAATTTCATCTAAATCACAAAAAAAAAGCATTTTATCGCTTACATCTTAGTAGTATCTAGCCATGCAGATAGTTTCAGTGGAATTCCATAAGGTACAATCGATGTGAATTCAATTTTCCATTGCACATCCTGCAGTTGGTTTTGTGGATTGATAATATGTAATGCTACAATAATGTCACAAATTACCATAACAACATTTTATGCCAGTCATACAAAATGCAATATTTAAGTCCATTTGAATCTTTGTGCTTGGTGATGATTAATGATAAAAATATAGCTTTTCTGCAGTTCCCATAAACTATTAATTCTGATAAAAAAAAAAAAAACTGGAATTAGATAAACATTAATCTATGGTGGATAGATTGTGAATTTAATCAAATCCAACAACATCTTAGAAGTTATGATGCTCTTGAGGAAGTGTAATTTAATTGAGATTCTGGGCACTATTTGAGGCAACTGGTATTAAAAAAAGACCACTTAAGATAAGGGACAGGAAAGTCATGAGAGTAGTTGGAAAAATAAGCTTTTTTCATTTTACCAGTGAGGATCAAAAGCACAAGTATGTATCATATATAAACACAGACCAGCTGAAAGCTCCTGGGCAACCACTGTCTGAACTATACAGAGTTGTGTAAGTGGGCACCACTTAAATATAAATGGAATAATGGTTAGAGTAAGACTTCTAGGAGCAACAATAACAATGGTACTAGTAAAAATAGTAGCTCCATTTTCACCAGCTTATAGGAAGAAAGGCAGAGACTTCAGTGTGCCACCAGTAATGGCAACATACGTCACATAATTCACAGTTTTACATTAGAAAAAATATTTGTATAAAACGGTATCAGATGCCAATAGCTTCACACAATATTTCACTTGATGCTAGAAATGATATCTCTAAGGAAAAAACTAAAAAAATCTTGTTTGGATGAGGGGTTTTATAATCCAGGATACACCATAGGGACCGGCTTTATCAATCAATCAATCAATGGTTTATATAAAAAGTAAGATCGTCATGGTGATTTACTCTGATTGTATAATGAGAGGCTGTCCAGATTGTTTTTGTCAAGAGGTTTTTTAGTTCAATCTTTTTCTTTAATGGCTTTCTTGAGCTTTGGGACAAAGCAATTGCAAGTTTCATTATCCCTTATTTTTTACGGTCACATAATTGACGGAACAAACTTGTTCGCCCTCGGATGAGAGTTGGGTTTCGATTATCTGTGAAAGACAAGTTCCAGACGTCACTACTGTGCTGTCCTTTATAAGCCAGATTGGTTATAACAGATATCAGGAGTTCATTTTTTCGTTCCTCACTGATGGGAGCTGATGGTTCTGAGGAGATCCAAATGATTCTGCACTCTTAGCATACGAGGTCTGTCCAGCCTTGCCTGGGGGAAGACTGTTTTGAAAAATGTCAACAGTGGGTGCCTTCCCTGGGGAGGTGGATTATATTATCACAACATGAAGTAACATCTGTGTATATCTAACCATCTCTGTGTTGTTGGAACATGCATATACAGCTGACTTACTATCATGATTTATATTGACTGGGAACACTTATTGTCAGTGCAGGACGGTGATGGATGTCCAAAATGCTCCAATTTAACCAACTCAGACACTAGAAGAAAATGCGGCATTATACGTCACTGCAAACCAGGGAATTGAATGTCGACGTTCTGAAACAAAAACACATTTAATGTCAGCCTCCTGTCTTGCTTGCAGAAAAGCAAATGAAACCTTTGTGTTTGTTTTATACTTCATGTCAGGGTTGACAATATTTCAACATGAACACAGCCTCTGTACTCTTAACCAAGACGTGAACATTTTATAGCGATGCTAGCAGCTCTGTGAAGCTGCACTTGGCAACAGTGGTGCTTCAAGCTTAATGCTGATAAAACCTTTGTTACATGCTTCCAATGACGGTGCTAACATGTTGATGTTTGGGAACCATGCGTGTGTGAACCAAATTGTTTGTCAGGCCATCTTGTAGATATTGAGACATTTCATTACGTAAGTGAAAATGTTTTAGATGAAAGGTCTTTGGATCACCAGAGGGAGTGGAATTCATCCACTGGGGCCATGTGTGTCCGCACAAAATGTCAAAGCAACCCAAGCAAAGTTGTTGAGATATTTCAGTCTGGAACCAAAGTGGTACACCCGGCTGATAGTGAACATTTTTGCAGCTGTGAACATACTGATTGAATCTGCAAAATCTTCACAGTGGTGTGAAAGTTCTCAACTTTATTTCCTATCAGTACGCTATCATATTTTGTTGATCAAAAAGTGTTCCCAGGCATGATAATGAAACCTTTTTCTGGTGCAATATAGTGAACTTGCATGTGATTAAAAATTAGTAATCATATTCATTTAGTGTTTGCTTTTTATATCTATTGTACATGTCAAGTTAGGTGCTGTTCATATGAAGAATGTGTGGGAACATTTACTGGGGAAAAAAAGCTAATGAAAGGCTCAAGTTAAAGTCCAGAGTAAAATCTCAGCGGGCCATTTCAGTTCCAACAATACAGATCAAGTCTGAATGCCAGTGATAAGGATTTAGGCCACAAAGCATGTCTCTGGCTTTAATTTACTGCAGCCAAGATGATCCAGGCACTTTAAATAAATGCTACGGATATGTGTATTTTACTTAAGAATGACCATAGCTACTGCTTTGTCACCAGGAATTCTGATCATCCAAACTGTACTTGTTGTCCTCCATGAAACAGTGTAATGCAGATAAAAAAAAAAAAAAGATAATTCAGCCTCAGATATTCTAACATTGTATTTCTAACACTTTCAAGCTCTCATTCTTTGGTTTGTGTTGTGTGGCAACATAAAATCACAGAGAAAAAGACAACTGGCATAAGATAACAAACAAGCACTCCCAAGATCAATGCGCATTTCATAATTATTTTCCTTTTCATATCCCCTCATTTGTCATCACACAATAGTCTTTGGTAAAGCTCTCCTGCCCCCTGGTGTAATACATAATGATTTAATTTAATTTATTATGGTCATACTCAACTTCAAGTTAGTCTCCATTCGAGTGATTAATTACTCATTCCAAATTACTTTAAGTCTAAAGCATGACCAAATCACTTTAAGTCTGAGTCAAGACCACAACCATTGACGCTTGTAATGGAGAACAGTTTTGAGATCAATAAATTACTGGAGCGCTATAACACTTGCAGACTCCAGCTGTAGAAATGCTGTAAAATTCAAACAGCAATGTTTTGCTTGTGATAACTGCAGATGAATTTGGTGGAAGCTAAATCAGTTAGAATTCATTTCACAATCGATCAACTCCACTGACTTTTTTTAGATATTGTATTTGCTGGTGAATGTACAGTAAGGTTATGTTCAACAACGGAGAAATGTGTGATTATAGCCTACCACCTAGTGGCAATGTTGAAATTTTACACTCTAGACTGCAAAATGTATTGGAAGGGGCCTCATTATGGGGCCTAAATCCTTAGTATTAATACATTCTAAATAAAACAGTTTGTATAGTCATCTGTATTCCACAGAGTAAGTTTATTAGCTATTTTTTGTATCATTATTATTTCGGTGAAGTGTCCAGACTTCACTGATACAATGAAGGGACCCTCCTTTAAAAATGACTTATGTCTGGTCGTCCTTTCATAAAACTTACTGTAAAATGTGAAAGTAAGAGATGAATTGTTTAGGAGAGGAAAAGTATTTTCTTTGGAGAACAACATTCCTTGGGAGAATTACTGGTGTTGCTGATATGATGCTGCCTATTTTAAAGCCTCTTGTCATGAAATTGGTATCTCTGAGCTATGATTCTTAACGTAACTCACAATGACCACTATTACATACTTACATTCTTCAAAAATCATTACATAAATATAGTCTATAGCTGCCTTTATACCATAAGATACAAATGCTCATTAACCAGACTCCCCAAGACAATTTATGTATCTGTAATATGCCGTTTTATCCGCTCTTCAGCTCTATATTCTGGCTTGCTGTCACTCTGCTCAAACACATGTGCGTGTAGAAGCAATAAAAGAAGAACAGCCACCTTCGCACTCAGTTTATAGACACAGACAGGCGCAGTATTTTGTTCTTTATCTCTCAGCCGCTGCTTATTAATGAGACACTAGTGAATTATTTGGCTGTTAATCTCAGGGCAGTCAGGAGGTATGTAACATTCATTCTGGTTGTAAAAACCCAATGTCCTTTTTTATTGAGGGGGTGCTTGCTCAGTTAGGCACAATTCCAAAAATGTTGTTATCACTCTCAACGGTGTTAAGAGTGTCCATGGACACTGAACAAACACATTCAAGTATGTTCACATAAAACTTCGGCCTTGTTTTGGTTTCACTGATGTAGGAAAGTCTACTACAGTAGTCATTTATAGAAAAAAAGAAATGCCCCTTTAAAAAGTCACTGATCATTATTCCACTTATTTTTTAAACCTGACATACGATTAAATTCATATTATTTAGTTTATGTGCAATGCATCACTTAATCACTCTAAATTCTAATCTTACAGCCATATAAGCCATCATCACATGAAAAATGTTCTCATCATAATGTTTTTGTTTTCTTATCTTCTCTATGATACCCATCTTGCGATTATTATAGCAAACTACTATGGGAGCGTTAATTCCCTGAATGGTGCCGCACATCATTTCACACACACTTTCAATGATATTACTCGTAAATCACAGATATGAATAAGAGGGATGGTTTATTAAGAAATTACCTAAACTACTTTCTTTAGTTCAGCACTGTACCACTTAAAGGCTCTGATAGCTGACACACTGTTGTGTCAATACAACATGTCATGGTTTCTACGGCTGTTTGAAGAAGAATAGGAAAAGGAGAACAGATATAGGGACGCTCTATCACTATGATTAATTAATAACATAGTCTTGTTTTTAAATGATTGTGTTAAGGATCACAAATCTGAGGTGTTTTATTTTGACCATGTTATTTGTGATCTCTTCAGATATTAATTATTGGAAGCAGAGACTTCATCTTCAGTTGAGCTGACTTTATTGCAGATAACACTATTCAGCGTTACAACATGACCATCCTGGGAGCACTGCACACATTACATTACAGTCATTTAGCAGACGCTTTTATCCAAAGCGACTTACAATCAGTAGTATATTACATATCATTCATCCATTCACACACTGATGACAGGCTACCATGCAAGGTGCCACCATCAGACTCTAACTAACATTCATGCAACATCCAGTCCACACCGATGGCAAGCCTTCGGGAGCAACTTGGGGTTAAGTGTCTTGCCCAAGGACACATCGACTGCCAAAGCCGGGTATCGAACCACCGACCCTCTGATTGGAGAACTACCTTGCTCTCCACTACGCCACAGCCGCACACGACTCCACATCCTCCCACTAGGTAAATGACACTATATGGGTTCTTGACTGTCATATCAAACAAAACAGCCACTACATAACATCCCTCCCCTCTTAAATCCAAACTACTCGGTAGTTTACAGTGACTCATATAAAACATTACCAGCACAACTGTCAACTGACTATACAAACAACCCAGAACCCCCTTCTTTTGACTGTGCCTTATTCATCATTCAGCCTTACAAGGTGGGCAGGAAATATCTAAAAAATATATAATATAAAAAAAAAAGTACATCAGTAACAGCATCAACAATATAGTCCCACACTCACTACGCACAGAACCCAATGTCTCATTTTCAGTCGTTGACATCTCCTTATTTCACAAAGACTTTCATGTAGGCTGGTGGTCTCCTTGGTTCTTTGAGATCGGCATAACTCCTCAGTTGTCAAACCACTATGCCCCATGTTTCACCACAGGCAGAACTTTTACATCCAACTGTACAATCCATGTGTCCGGCGGACCTACGCTAGGGACTGGTGACAGGATCACATGGTGAGATTGTTGGCTTGCTTTTTTGATTCCACCTTTTGTTTTAAGTCTGATTGTATTAGATCTACTGTACACCATCATTTTCTACCCATTGTCATCTCAACACTGTTCTGAAGTTTTTCAAAAGTCATTAATGGCCTCTGCTCCTGGTCCAACATTAACACGTTTCTCAGGCAGTGGGAGGTGGCTAAGAGCATCAGCATTACCATTATTTTTACCTGCCCTGTACATTATAACATACTGGCGACTGTGGCTCAGAAGGTAGAGCATGTCATCCTTCAATCAGAAGATGGGCGGTTTGATCAGCGCCACATCCAGTCCATGTCGATGTGTCCTTTGGCAAGACACTTGAGTGGTCCGAATACTGGAAGGCGCTAAACAAGCACAAGCCCATTTACCAATTACCATACTCATATGCTGTACAGCCCACTTCATTATCCTCTGGGATGCCATCAGTGGCACAGCTTTCATATCATAGAATAACCTATCAATGGCTTTTGATCCGTGCAAATTACAATTTTTCTTCCATACAAATATTAGTGGAAATCCTGTACTCTGAAATAACTGCCAGTCCCTCTTTTTTCTAGCTGAGAATAGTTATTTATAGCCGCTAGTGTGCTTGACGCAAAACGTAAGATAGACAGGTTTGGCAGGAAGTTATTGTAAAAATTTGACAGTCCCAAATCCTTTCTCATCAGAATAATGTCATCAAGGAACACTGCGACATTTTCGGTTCCCTACAGTACACTTTCCACAGTACGCTGAAAATGGCTGGGCTGGAACTCACACTGAAATGTAACCTTGTGTATGTGAACTGCCCCCTTGTGTGTGTGTTCAGTTGGCGGACTTTCTTGATTCTCCATCAAGTACAATCTGTTGAAATGCATGGCTCATGTCCAACTTGGTGTATTTCTCTCCTCCAGATGAACAGACTGTCATGTCCTCTATTCTAGGACTGGGATACCACTCAATGGCTCAATGGATGACACTTTAACTGTCAGCTTATAGTCACCACAAAGTTGTGCCCTGGGGTCTGGTTTTAGGACTGGTACAATAGGAGCAGCCCAATCTGAGAATTTCACTGTCTCTATAATTGTTTTCCTGAAAAGCTGCTCTATCTCCTGCTCTACTTTCTTTTTCATAGCAAAAGGCACCGACCTTGGCTTATAGAAACAGGATGTGGCATCACTGGCTACCTGCATTTTTGCTGTCAAGCCTTTCAACCTCCCTAGTTCATCTTTAAACACTGTTTCATCTCTCAAAAGCATGTGTATGTACAGATTGCCAGTCTAATTTGAGAGCCTTAATCTCCCACTAGACTTGCCCCTGAACCTTTAACAACTACTACTGCTAACATATTAACGATGCTTTGTGTTCCACTTTGACCCTGGCTGCTCCCAACATGGCCAACATATGTGCTCAGTTTTAAGCGAGACTTACCAAGCCTAGGTTTCTATGTACCACGGAATAACTTGAAAAATGCCTTCCTCATCATCACTATCACTTCCTTCCCCTTCCATGACATTTGCTCTCTCCCCTGCTTTTCTCTCCCCCCTTTTAATTATTTGGTCTGTCCTTTACTGCTTTCATTCTTCATACCCTCTTTATGTGCGCCACCTTGCCACAGTTGATACACTTCTCCCCGGCGAACCGGCAGTCCACAGACAAATGGTTTTCGCCTCGTGTCCGGCTGGGGTTGTGCGCAGATGTCGCTCACCTTGTTCACCAACCCCATCGTTGGGTCCCCTTAAGCCTGTTCCCTGACACAATTCGAAGTCAACAATGTCTCTATTAGCCGCCTCCAAGGCTGACGCAAATCTAAGCGCTCTTTATAAAGTAATTCAGTCCTCCGACAGTAATCTCCCCTGTATCCTGTCTTCATTTATGCCACAAACCAAACAGTCTTTCAGCATCACCGTCAAGGAATTGCCAAAGTTACAGTCTTGTGCCAACTTTCTCAGGGCCGCCGCATAGTCACTCACACTTTTCTCCAGTTTCCTTTTTCTCCAATTGAATTTCCACCGTTGCATTATTTCATCGGGTTAGTATGAAAATGTTTTTTCAACAGTCTCACCTACGGTGGCCGACAAGGGCAAAACACAAAAACAAACTCACCAGCCTGTACGAGCAATCTCCCCGTTTGTCTGGGCTGAGCAGGTTCCTCATCAGAGCCCATGTCTGGGTGCCTACACCACTTAGAATAACAGCTCAATTCTTGTCATGGTCATCACATAATTCCAGAATAACAGTTCAAGAATCTCTCAGCATTCCTCCCACATTTGTGACCTATCAAAAGGAGCCACCGAACCCGACGTGGAAACATGGCTCTTTTCTCAATTTGCTGCGCACCGCCAGTAGCTCACTTGGAAGTTGGCAATAGAAACTATTTAGTCTGTTATTTCACGTCAACCTTGTCACATTTTGCATTTTTCAGTCATTGGCCTATACCTAAGGCCCCAAGGGACTTTATCATGTGAAATGTGGTCCAAAATGCAAAACAGTTCCGTGTCCACCATTTTTAAGTCAGTTTACTTTGTCACCTACAGGTTCTTGAGGCCGTGTTTCATATCTGCCACTAACACAAAAGGTACTGTGCTTCTAGAATTGGTCCCAGCCTACTGAGGCTGTTTTTTTTCTGCTGGCACTTTAAGAAGTGAACTCTCTCAGAAAACATGGTAATAGCCAGCAGTACATAAACAAACACCATATGTGCACTGAAAGGTTGCACAGCTTTTTTTCCTTCACACCTTTCACAATCAAACTTTATATGAAAAACAGCACATTTCAGTCTTCCCACACCCAGACATATAAGTTTTTAGAAATGAATTACATTGGAGCCTTATTATCAAAACAAAAACTCAGTGATAAGAGGCTAGTCTTGTGCAATGTGGGAATTGGAACTGTGAGTGAGGGGAGCTTTTCACCTGGGCTGTGGGGATTTATGCAAGCAGCTTCCCCATCAGCCAGACAGATGCTTGAAGCAAAATTACAGAGATTTTCAAAGGTTACCTTTTCATGTACCAGAAAACTACACCCTTCTGGTGTCAGTGATGTTGATTCTCAAACTTTATATGAAAAAAAAAAAAAAAAAAAAAAAAAAAAAAAAACCCCACATCAGTCAGGGCTGAAGCAAATAGCAGGCTGCTTCGGACAGCTCAGAATTCTTCTTTTTTCTTCTCCTATCACTGCTGTCAGAAAGCTGCCATGCTGACTTGCTTGTAATGGCAGGTCTCTGCCATAATAGCCAGGGTGAAATCATTTTAAGGCTACCAATATGACATGTACTGATGTATCAATTACTCAATTTAAAGAATACATTGGATTTTTAATACAATGAAAGATGAGTGGGATAAGTGATTATCTTTCTTCCATTTCCATGGTGTCATTCAAACTGATACCAGTATTATGATTAAAAAAAATTGGATGACAAGATGACATATACCACAATTGATAACATTATCAAGAAAAACTATCTAAATTATAGCATATTATAAAATGACATGATGCTAGAGATTTGACTCTGTAAATGAAATTTTTCACACTAGTTGCATCATTTCCCTTTTTAGATTTTAGAAACATAAGCGCTCACAGGCACCAATGATTAACAACCACAGCAAGTCTGTTTTTAAAAAACACAAACTCTGTCTGTGTGTGTGTGTGTTGTGTGTGTGTGAGAGAGAGAGAGAGAGATAGAGAGTGTCTGTGTAAGTGTGTTTAGAGCAGATAGGATTGGCTCGTTCCCCCCACAAGGCTGTGCATGGGCGCTGCTGTTCTTCACTGATACATTTCAGTTTCTCTGATCATATTCCACATCCCTATCCATACACACATCCCAGGCCGACATCAGCATTTTCGAATACGCTTTTTCTGTAGAGTTGAGTTGTTTGCAGCTTTACAGCACATCTCTTGAATTTGAACCACAGAGATTTTGCATTTTTCTGCATTATCATATTCTCTTGGAGGAGGTGCACTTTGAGCTGTAGCGACAAATAAAGGACAGAGAGAGAGCTGATGGAGGAAAACTACTTAGACTGAAAGTTGTTTTTGCACTCTTACTGTTGTTTATCTCTCAGGATACAGCTGATCTGGTCTTGCAGGGAACTTTTTTTCTGGGTCAATACTTCACTGAGAGGATGTGTATTATAACTCAACCACTGGACCTAATTCAAATAGCTAATGAGTTGGAGGATTAGCAGCAAGGTTCATGCTAATGGAGAAGTCATTTCACTCTGTGACAATAAGAAACCTCTCCAGGTGGAATTAACCTATCTTTCCAGGCTATTTTGAAATCCGCTTACATGTATTAAGCTAATGATCCAAATACAGAAATAATTTTCAATCCAAAACAACGCAGCATGAAACAGTTTTCCATCTCACAAATTCATCCCTCATAGCATACTAAACTTTGTAAATTCCTCACTTCTCACACAGCATTTAATAAATAGTTCACCCAAAAACAATATCAATTTTATAAGGTACTCACCTATCTAGGCTCTCTATAGTCCCAGAAAATGTTATGTTATATATATACACACTTATATATATACACTTATATATATATATATACACACACTTATATATATATATATATATATATATACACATATATATATATATATATATATATATATATATACATACATATATATATATATATATATATATATATATATATATATATATACATATATATATATATATATATATATATATATATATATATATATATATATATATATATATATATATATATATATATATATATACATATATATATATATATACATATATACATGCATACATATATATATATATATATATATATATATTTCAAAAAATAAAAGCATATAAATGCAAACAGACTTTGCACAGCATTTACTCATAGGCGGTTTGAAATTTCAAAATAAGAGCAAGTAAACATGCACATTGGTGCACAACCAATTCCTTCACTGGAGGATAATGTGGATCTGCTTTGTTCAGCAATAGTTTAGCAAACATAGTTGTGTTTGGATTTGCATAAATCAATGAAATGGAAATACCTTAAAGTTTAGAGGACCTGCTCAAGTAAACTTGCCATAGAAAGTTACCCTTAACTAAGCCCCGTCCCCTCCTGCTACTCTATCAAGCTGTCAGTGCTACCATGGAGCCTACACGATCTTTAAATGCACTCCCTTAAAGAAATAGTGATTTTTTGGGAAAAAACACAAAGAAATTTTGGTGAGAAGCAGACAAAAGCGTCTGCAATACGCTTTTGAAGGATATAACCAGGATGTCAAACTGCCTCGGCAGCAAAAGCAGGTTATAAAGATAAAGATAGTAGCTTAAGCCAACGTTAAAGATCACACTGTGAGCCAGTAGGCTCAGATTGTTAAAAAAACAAAAAACATTTGACAACTCTATAGAGATAGCCCTTTTCGTTAAATGGTTATATCATTTTTGTTTAACCAGAAATGGCAGATATGTTGATCCCGCCACATACACTCCAATGCCAAAAACAGTCGTTTTACCATGACTAGGGTAGGGGTTTCTTTTACTTTACTCATCTTTACAATCATCAAAAAGCAAAAGTAGCTTGTGTATACATTCAGTATATCTTCAGTAGCTAGCGTAGCATAGACGTTTTATAAAGCTGCACTATACTAATGTTATCAACATAGTTTTTTACATAGAATCCTAACGCTTTGAGAAACATATATCTCCTTCCAACCACTTCGGGTAACGAGTATCACTATAATACATGCCCCAGGCACAATGTTTGACCGTGACTAGCTTGAAATCCACAAGGCCAGACTGACAATGAAGAAAATCTTTAACAAATGCCTGAGACTCTATGGCCGGACCCTGGTCAGAGCTGGCTGATGCTACGCTATGATTGACCTGGTCTGGTCTGGTCTGCGTTCAAGCGCTGTGATTTAGCGAAGGGTCATTTGTGGTGCAGAAAAAAATAGCATGTATGCAGTATTTAAACTGGTTCTTTCACTGCCTGGTGGCTTTTATCCTGCATGTAGATCTAGGTTTTGTTTTAACTTTAACCTACTATCGACTTGTTATGCACAGATAAATTACTGACAGCTGCTGACTCTGAGGATAGACAGATTAGACTGACAGATGGACATCTACATTATCTTAAATCCTGTATGTTTTCACTACAACATGGACAAAATCATTTGCAGTTGTGCTTTTGCAGGATAAATATAATCAATCATATCTGACTCATATTGTGAGTCCTGCTGTGATATTATTTCCACATAAATGTCAGATTTAATAATTGAAAAATGTGATAATACATCTATCAGGCATTAATTCAAAACATTAATATGCATGTATCCTCCTGGGCAGCCCCCCCACACACTGAAAATAGGTTTACACGTGCATGAATTATCCCATTTATTAATATGGATGTGATGATGAGCAAGTTATGTCTCCTTATGGAATATGTGTATTTGATTGGGATAGGTTCACTCATTTAGTATGAAATGCACCAAAAGAGCCCATCTACATCCAGCTGTGAAGAGGACCACAAGCTGGTGCTGATATGAAAAAAGAACAGCAGTCGAGATACTAGCCTTATTACTGAGTGATGCAATCATGCTTGTCCTTTAGATAAACACTATAGAACTGTAAAGTGTCTTCCAACTCATCACTTCTGTTTCTCCTGATGAAGGCATGAGCCAAAACACTCGTCTTTGATTCAACATAATGTTTAAGTAAGTCTTTGTATTGCCCAACTTTTCTATCATGGTCCGACTTTGAAGGCCACCAGTGCCAATACACAGTCTTTCATCAGGTCAAGCAAACTAAAATCAGATTTCATAGAAAACTCAGAGCTGCTGGCAGTGTGGGAGCCATTGGCTTCATCAGATCTATCCGGAAGTGTTCCAGGACAAAACATTTTTTTATGTTTATTCATACACTTTGATAGTGAGGGAGCCATGATTCCTGACTTGTGCTTGTAATCTTGTGTCTACCAACAATTCAACCTACTCCACTGACTAAAGACCAGTAAGCCATTCCATTAGCTGAGATTATTGAATGGCTCCACACTTATTAACTCCTAATGAGATAATTGGTGACAAGCCCACTCCAAACCACAGTGCAACAACAAAAGACAAATGGGATAGCACGCAACACACTCTCTGATTCCACTTGTCTGCTGTTACAATCCCAACATGCATTGGGTTTAAAGAAACAGAAAAAAACATTTACTGTATATAAAGTTAGAACATGACAGCTCCCCAAAAGTGTAGCTAACACATCTCGATCATATAGATGATGAAGCAGCCCCCTCCATGTTACTGGATGAGATATTAATAAAAAAAATAAAAATAAAAAAAAAAAAATAAAAATAAAAAAATCGAAGGACATTTTCATTTTTTTGAAAGATTGTTTCTTTGAGGGAATTTACAGTTGCGTGGCTAGGGAATTGAATTGTACGTAGAGTAAAAGCGTTGTGAGGACATGTAACTTTAACTTTGAGTTGTGATTGTTTATGTTACGCCCCCTGGTGGCTCGGAGTAGAAGGACGTAGCATAAGGCAACAGGTTGAGCAAGCGAGGGTGTAGTCACACAAAACCAGGGCCCAATATGAATTAAAGAAAGTATTTATTTACAGAAAAGCAACACAGGGAATCAAAGAGGACTGTCAGTGGCACCAAAGAAAAGAACATACATAAACCCACCCCCATTGACAGGTGCTAAACACCCAAAAGTACAGCGGGTGGTGCTCACTCTAATCTGGGGTTTTAACAAAAGGTAAACCTACGTGCATCTAATATGTATACCCAGGGTATCTTACCTACCCTCGTTTGTCCCTGTGCGCACAACAAAGAATTAACACAAGACAAAACAAAAGTAAAAGCTCAACCAGAGCTCTGCCACAGCTCAACCCAAAACATAAAGAAGGACTATTTAAAGGGGAATGGCTGATAGGAGATCCGGAACAGGTGTGGTGATGATTAATTATTGGAACCAGGTGCGCACATCTGAGAAGGAGGAGAATGAAAACAGTAGGAGGAGACAGAACGACAACACAAACCATTCCATTCCATTTTCCGTAACCTGCTTATCCAGTTAAGGGTCGCAGGGGTGCTGTCAATGGGCGAAGGCAGGGTACACCCTGGACAGGTCGCCAGCCTATCACAGGGCAGACATATATAGACAGACAACCACTCACGCTCACATCCACACCTACGGGCAATTTAGAGTCATCAATGCGCCTTAGCTGCATGTCTTTGGACTGTGGGAGGAAGCCGGAGAACCCGGAGAGAACCCACGCTGACACGGGGAGAACATGCAAACTCCACACAGAAGGTTGTCCAGCCCGGGAATTGAACCCGGGCCCCTCTTGCTGTGAGGCGACAGTGCTAACCACTACACCACCGTGCAGCCTACAACACAAACCAACAACACAAAACAGAACACAATACATGTAGGCCTACAACATGTATACATACAAGACACTGCACGTAACGGTTTGTTTGAAGCTGAACTGATTGAACTCACTGATCAAAACCTGTTTTTATGTAATATACTGTCACTTCAAGCAAGTTACCTGCTGATGCTTTCTTCCTATTCTTGACAACAACAACAACAACTTTGTGGTCAGGAACAGCATTGAACACACAAATGGCTCCAACAGTGTTATGACTCTGCGTCACCTATTCCTTTTCTTGTAATATTGATATTCAAATTCCAACTTGTGAGGTTTGCTCGTACTGTATAATTGTATCTTCTTCCATTCATATGCAAATCCATGAAAAGTACATATCCAAATATTCCACAAAAGCCCACCTCATTAGTGACATTTTGGTTTCCACAGTGACCTATGTTAAGCAATACTTAGACAAAACATCCCTGTGTCTATGCATATCTCCCTCTGACATACAGAGTGACATCATCACCATGACAACGGGACAATTTGACAAGCTCAGAAAATTGCTCTGGGCACACACAGGCTTTCTCCTTAGTCACTCAGGTAGTTCTCCTGCCAATGATTTTTCTGTCTGTCTGTCTGTCTGTGTGTGTGTGTGTGTGTGTGTGTGTGTGTGTGTGTGTGTGTGTGTGTGTGTGTGTGTGTGTGTGTGTGTGTGTGTGTGTGTGTGTGTGTGTGTGTGTGTGTGTGTGTGTGTGTGTGTGTGTGTGTGTGTGTGTGTGTGTGTGTGTGTGTGTGTGTGTGTGTGTGTGTGTGTGTGTGTGTGTGTGTCTTCATAATGAGAATACTAATGAAACACATTTAGACAGTAGTTCACTGTAGACCTAAGACTTTGAAGTAAATCATTATAGGGGATGTCACACCTTTACTCAGCTTGTGTTGACGCTGGGCAATGTGAAGGTGCTACATAGCGGACAGCTGATGTGATTTGTCGCTGCTGTTTGTCTCAAACACAGGAAGGTAGCTTTAACTCCCTCAGGGCACAGATGATAAATCCACAATTTCACAATGTCAACTAAAGTAGATTGAATGATATGGTGATAACAACCCTCTTGTCTTAATGCATTTGAGCAAGTGCTTATTGTTTGGTTTTTTTAAAGATGATTTTGTCCACTTTCAAGTCAGTGTTTTTGGATCTATTACAGTTATTCAATTTTTTTTTTAGGAGGTAGACATTTTTTTTTTTTTCACAAACTGAAGACATAGTTTGGCACCAATCAAGAACATCTCTGGGATTCTAAGTCTCTCAGTTTCCCAAAATCGCATACAAACAAACAGACACAGACAATGCTAATTCCCCTTCACCCGTCTCTCTTTCCATGTTTTATTCATTTCATATGCTCACAGGAATTGTCTGGCATGACCAAGGAAATATATTATTAATTGATTAGTTTGGATTTTCTTCCTTGGGCGTGGAGATGACTTTCACAGTAGAGCATTATGGCATGATTACTGTTTTTTTCTGCCAGACCTTGGACATGTGTACTTGCTCCATTGAGTGCAGTTTCAGCGGTGAGACAAATTAGACCATCCTTTCTGAAAATGAATTCTATACATGCTGGGATTCAGAATGAAAACAATACTTTGTTACCAGCGCAAGGGGTGTGTTGTTGTGGGTGTGTGAGACAATTAAATGCAATTTCAGGAAGTCTAGCTGGTGTAACAGATTCATGCGTTACATACCAAAACACTGCAAAACAAATTAGGATTTAACATTTCTGGAAAGTTATCACTTTTTTTTTTCTTCAGACAGGGCTACTGTTTTTCTTATACTGTTCTAAACGTGGCCTACTTTATTGGGAATTCATAGTCTAACTACTCTCCATATCTGATGTCTTGTATGGTCATATCCCACCCTTTATTTTCTGCTTGTCAATGACAGGTACAGAAGATGTAATGGACACAACAGATTACATTACATTACATTACAGTCATTTAGCAGAAGCTTTTATCCAAAGCGACTTACAATCAGTAGTATATTACATATCATTCACCCATTAACACACTGGTGACAGGGCTACCATGCAAGGTGCCACCATCAGACTCTAACTAACATTCATGCAACATCCAGTCCACACCGATGGCAAGCCTTCGGGAGCAACTTGGGGTTAAGTGTCTTGCCCAAGGACACATCGACTGCCGAAGCTGGGTATCGAACAGATGGTGCATTAAATTAACTTCACTCTCACCCAGTATGATGTCGAGCAGGTAGCCACAAGGAAGTTAAGCAAGTTATAGAAAGACATGCTGTAAGGAGGACAGATGTGATGTGTCAATACAAAGTTTATATGGTACTTCATTACTGTATAAAGTTGGACACTTGGCAATAAGTTCTATCTATACCTTATGAACACACTGCTGTAGAGAAGACTAGAGTGAGTACAAAAGTGCACAGCAGCTAATTGATTGTAAGTCTCTGGAATACTTACATTATACACAACAAGAGGCCTCTCTTAACCTATTTTCATCAGGTACCCTGAGAAAATACTGTGTGTTAGTAAGCTGTACTTTGATTTGCACTGCTAATGCAAAAATAGTAAAATATTTTTTTATTAATGCATTTTCTGTTGAACTAAACACGCCATTACAGTACCAGATCTAGGTCAAAAGCCATGTATTTGCCAGTTTTTCTGCCTTTGTTCAGCAGGTCTGCTGCTGATGCACGATTTTATAGCTCATTTGTTGTGTCTTCAAAAAACGAACCGTTGAGGCATGTGGGTGGAGAAGCTGTCAAAACTCGTTTGTTTTTACATTTGCTATTTTCAAAGTCTTTTTTTTTGATTTACACAAAAATGAATCAAATGAACTGCTCTTCAATCAATTCTGTACTGTTGCATCATCCAGTAGAATCAAGATTGCAATCATCTAACTCCCTGCACTACAAACCGTTTAATTAGGACAAGAGAATAAACAACTCATGAACTGTATGAAAAAGTATACTCAAATAAACAAGCAATATGATACTTAGTTGAGAATAAGTATTTATTTACTTATTGAGAAAAGATAGAAAAACATAAGCTATACTGCACTTATGGTTTTATATCTTGAAACTATACTATTCATGTATTTATTTTCACTTTTGGCTTCCAAAATAACATGATCATGAGCAATTAAAAATAGTTAAAAAAAAGAAACGAATGTTGACTATGGTCATAGACAAAATGGAAACAGTTATTTTGACTGAATAACCAGCAATGATCTCCAGCCTGAGAGGTGACATTTTCTTTCAACTTAGTTTATAAGGTCACAAGAGGTCACTTGCCATGGAAATAGTTTGGATTTTGAAGTGACCTCTTGGTCATAGGTCAAAGAACCAATGCAGTCCTTTTTCTGGTGAGGTTTCAGTTTCAAAAACATTGCTTAAGACTCGAGAGTGAAACATTCTTTTCAGTAGCCTTATCAATTGAACAAGGCGACTGCTCTTATATCTATAATCCTTGTGTCTTTTTGCAACACTAAGTTATGGCAGGTGGCTTCAACTTGTCTGTTTTAGTGAGGAATAATTGATTTACAGCTTTACAGTTTGTGTGTATAGGGTTATTGGCTTTAACTTTGATTCATTCAACTGTTTTAGCACATTTGCTGCCAATCACTGTTCTAGCCCCTCTCCTGAACCTGATGATATGCCACATTATTTTTGACATGGCTTGTACCCCTATTTCTAAAATCATCTTCCATTTCCACAGTTCTAGGTTCAAAAAAGCTGATATTCAGCATGGTAACACTGCCCTTTGCTCCTTCAGCTTTACACTGTCTCTTTGGTTTAAGTTGCACATCTTCATCTTGGAATGTGGTTATTTATTTGCTTGACATATTGTTTCTTTTCAGAATCTTCCAATGCCATCATTCTTCGCTGGCATTGGGGTTGCTCTTTCACTTACACAGACCCGAAGGTGCCTGTACCTAGAGGCTAAGCTCCTCGAATACATCCGTCTTAATGACTGATTTAAGAAACTTTGCTTTCTGATCACATCACTGATAATGCATGGCAAATTACTTTTTAAATTGACAATGGCTACCTGTTAGACTGAAGATTTGCAGACAATATAATAATAATAATAATAATAATAATATACTTATAAAAAAATATGGTATGCTCCTCCCCAGCTCTGCTCCTAAAAGCTCTCTGTAAAACCTTCTACCTACATAACTACCATGCTCCCTTCCTTACCTTCTGACTTTTCTTGAAGAAAGAGTGTAAGGGAATCATTTATTTTTTGCAGTTTTTATATAACTGCCAAAATGCATCTATCACATAGTGTGTTGTTTCACCGGTAATGTTTCAAACATTCAGCCCTCGCTGTTTCTCTGAGACAGTGATCAAGAGTTCTGCCATTCAGCGATGCTGCAGAGTAATCCGTCTGGATTTGTGTAGAACTATAGTGTTGACTGGAGAGAGAAAAAGACATTAACGTAGGACATTTATCTTTCTGAGAAATCTCCCTCTCGCTTTATACTGATGAAAGCAAAGAAAAAAAACATAAAGCTTTACCTTGTTCCCACTGGTGTTATCAAGGCGAGGTACTGTTTTTCATTTCTGAGACTTTCCACATAAAAACATCAAGGATGAGGGATTCAAGGAGTTTTCCAATTTTGTTCTGTTCATTGCTCATTAACGAATACATTTTACAGTCTCACAGAGCAAAATGCGTCGTCCTCCAAAGATATTTATTGTTCTCATATAGTAACGGCACTGCAGTATTCTTTTGCAATGGCAGTGCAGTGGCCCCCTGGTTCGCAGTTTAACTGTCTGGAGGCTCGATATAAAACAGCAAGGCTGCCCTCTGGGCAAAGCATTCACTTTGAGACCTCACTTGAGATCTGTTTATAAATTGATGAGAGTCATTGAACAGGCCTCTGTAACAGTGTATGTTTCAGATGAAATGACAGTACACACACCATAAAACAGCCAGTACTCAAGGCGAGTGGCCTCTGATCTAGAGTGGCTGTTTGCTGGCGAAGTCGCTGTCCCTTGGCTTTTATTTGCCTCTGGCTTTATTAGGTAGTGCAACAACACTTAATACAAGCATGGCAATGAATTGCTTTTCGTTTAATCAGTGTGAGGACTGGAGATGATTTGGTTTCCATGGCAATTGTAATGGAAATGTGCTTAACTAAGACTCAAATTCAAAATATTGAATGGATATATAACATCCCATTTTTTATCTTGAGCTCAAGAATTTATATCTGTAATTCCATCAAATGCAGACTCTAGCGTAAGCATTATCATGAGTATTGGTCCTAACTCTGATGACAGTGTGTGCTTCTTTTCCAAAGCTAATGGGATAAATATAAGAACCGATATGTTACAAGCTAAAAGAGTGAACAGAATGATTTTTGTTAGCCTGAACTCTACATTAAACAAAGTCACACAGCAATAACTTGTGAACTCGTTTACAAAGTAATGGGTTCGTTTTTAGCTAGCTCAATAAGGCCAAAGATACACATCAAATGACTTCTATAAATCAAGATTATGAAGTCAGGAAGCAAATCTTCTTGCAACATTGTTGGAATGGAATAGACAAATGATGACCAGCACAGCATCATCAATTAAGGTTAGCTGTCTCCCTCAGGGTGCTACTTGTTTTGAACTGCTGTCACAGTGGCAAGTTGGCAACACCTAGTGAATGCTTCTGCCACTCATCATTTCAGCTCCAGGAGCGCTGAGCAAAGACAATTGTGACTGATGCTTACAGGGACTGTCACTGTGAACTTTTATTGCAACTTCATTGTTAGAGTAATCAACTTAAGGTGGACAAACACAATATCAGGTTTATAATGAATCCTGCTTTTATATATAATGGTTTTCTAGTTATCGGAGTTCTACTGTTGATACACTGTCAGATTTCATACAATATAGTTATTATTATTTTGATATACTATACATTGCTGCTGCTAATTTGTTTCCATTGACAATTATATCCCATCATTCATACCTCAATTTTAGTGAGAAAGAACACACACACACACACACACACTTTACACACACACACACACACATCACACACACACACACACACACACACACACACACACACACACACACACACACACTCAAAATGAGTATAAGCAAGTTTACATGTGGCTTCGTCAATACTGTGATTAAAATATAAAGAGAGTAACGTGCATGTGGTGAAATATTGAGCCGGAAAACTTTGTTTATGTGTTTGGGTGAGGTAGTTATATCATTATGTTGTGGGTTTTTTGTCAATTTAACAGCAAGGGACATTTGAAATCTTAAATATCCTAATCTCAATGAAATTGACAAATGCTGATGTACTGCTGTGTACTGATGAAATGGCCAGAGAAAATTCTGGCTCTCCTCCTATTTTAGGGCTCCCACAGGGAAAATTATCTGGACAAAAGCCCGAAAAGTAATTACAACACCCCCCTACAGCCTTGTTGGTACATTTACTCAAAATACTGCACAGCAAATTTAGTGTCTGATGAATAGAAGCCTTTCTAGAAATAAACCTGTGCCCAAAAACACCCAACATTTGCAATAGCTTGTTTCTAGTTTGAATATGCAGTTGCATCCTCCCAACACATACGCAGGAGGTATGAATAATTGATGTCACATTGTCTGTTACTGTCCCGTATTCGTTTTTTCCCCTCATGCATTGTGCTCTGAAATCTCCTTTTGTCACTGACAGCTGTGGGTAACGAAGGTGCTCTGTGGTTCCATGGTTGTTCTTGCCTTTCTCATGAAAGGTCATTATATTTTCAAGCACGAAATACAGCTCATCCACTTCAATGGATGCTAAGGTTTCTCACATCTTTGGAGGGATTTTTTTGTCTATAAAAGATCCAGTATGACATCATCATGCAGGTTTTCAAGGAGCTGGAGAATGACAAACATGACTCATTCATGCAATAAAAGCTGTGCATGTTTGTATCTACGAATGTGATGATGGGGCAGGGATGAAAGTGAGGATTAGTCTTCAATTTCCAGCTTTCACTGATCTTTTGCGTCATTGTATCTCTTACGCGGACGTCCTCAGAAACTCTTCCACATGTCTTTAGGATTGACAATTCCAAACTTTTTTTCTAAAGAAAGGGATCTCACTTCTAAGTAGGTTAAGCATGCAGTTGGTCAAGTTTGTTGTTCTGTCAGCACCATTAGATTGTACAGTAGCTGTTCCCCATGGAGGTATATACAATAAAACAAAACACTTAATACAATAAGACATCTTCCGAAAAAGCCATTTCTCAACCTTTATGTAGTATAACATCCAAACCATTGTTTTTCAAATATTTCAGAAGAATAATTCAAAGTCCCCCTCTTATTGTAGATGATTTCAAAAGGTTGTTTGAATGTTAAACACAACACTGCGAGTATTTATTATTAACAGCTGGGCACAAATTGACCTCCTCTTAGCTTATTTGGCCTGAAGATAAGACATGCTTGAATACAGTGTACGAAGGTTGCTTTCATATTTAAAAGTCAAATTGTGTTCATCTCAAATGATTTGGTTCACATTTCCTGTTGCAAAATCATTTTTAAGAAATCCACATGAACATTTTATCTTAAATTCTGAATATATTCTTGACTGAATCCTAGCAGATGGCATATATACTCTGAGGGTTATGTTTGGGATGCAAGCCTCAAAATTCACAAACACACAGACAAAATGACAGGGAGATGCTGTTACATTCTCATTATAAATCCCATTGTAACGGGTGCATCTCTGGGAGATGCCGCACAAGCTTATCTGGTCAGCACACTCCGTGGATGCTAACAAAAGCAAGCCGCTGGGTGACACAGAAAGGGCAACATGATCACAAATATGCCATATCTTCCCTGAGTGCATAATCAACCACAGTACGTTTCACAAACATGACTGCTTTTTTTACTGTGGAAAAACTGTCCCCTCAAACATTTTATAAGATTGGTGCGGAAGGGATGGTAAAGTATGCAAATAAAGATCTGACATTATTATACTTTATATTTCAGCCCTTGAAGGGACAAAAAAAATGCAAGTTAACAAGCTATGCATCCATCATCCTTGAGCATGCTGACCTACTGCAGTAGATCTGTTACACACTCTTTAGACATTGTTTTCTAATGTGATCCACATGCCACAGCATCATTGTCCGAAGCCAAACAGTAACATCAGCAGTGAAAAAGGGTAATGGTGTGTTGTTTCAGCAAACATTCCACTAACTCGTAATCCAAAAACCTGAGAACGTGTCCTGTGAAATTACTTCACACACTCTCCAAAGGATAAAAGACAGTCATTAAACCAAACCCAATAATATATCATGTCTGACAGTTGTCTAAATGATTCATTTCATCAAATGTATTAAATCATGAACAATATTTAATTCATGACTCCGGATGCTACAGAGGCTGTCAGCAAAAAAATAGAGTAAAATATGTTGCACTGCTGAGGAATACTTTTTCTTGCTATAAAGGAGCAGTAAGAAGCGGCTTGAACAACCAAACTAACAGATCAGACCCTACCTCTTGGAAACAAGGCAACACAGTTGGACTATGTCATCTTTAACAAGACATTTCACTTTAAAATATCTCCAATTTTAGTTCTCACTGATTGAAAGTGCAGATGTAATCGTGAGCCTATAATCATCATGTAAAGCGGGGTGCTCATTTAGACTAATCACTCGCTCTTTTGCTCTGCATTTGAAGGGCAATCTTACACAGAACTACGCAGAGACCCTTTTACAGTAGATATTTTATCTGATTGTAACATTGAACAAGTTTCCCCCTCTTTAATATCTATTTAAATAGAGGGCAAACGGTTTCAATAATAACCCAAACCAAGTGATGCATTCGTGTTGATGTGAGGATATTGATAACGAGCAGGATGAAGAGAATGGATTCCGATGAAAGGATATGATGATTGCTACTGAAATTACATCTCATAAAATAAAAAAGATGTGCCCGATACTCTCCTCGGATTAAACTCAACAGAAGGACACTTGTTCCACTGATAACACTATCAAATGACACATCCTGGTCCTGATCCCTGATTATAAACTGCCCTAAGGATACGGAAAATGAATACAGATAATGAAAAGGGGGCTCAATTAGAATCCCCCTATAATGGACATACATTCTAAAAAGTGCTATGGTACCATGACTTGGCTTGACAACGTTTTGCAACCCTTTTTTTTTTTTTTTTTTTGCGGTTTTGCCCGCAGATTAACTCAATCTCAAATTGAAGGACTCTGAGAGAAGCATTGTGTGTTTGCAGCAATATTGAAAAGTATGATGTGTCATTTCCCCCTTTTGGAAGACAACATAAAGGATCACATATGGTAAAAGGTTTCTCATAGTTTTAAACAGGAGTAACAGGAGTAACGGACAGTCTTCTAATTTATTATACCAAGTTAATACTTGTATACTAATTATAGTAAATCAAAACGGTGCTGAGAAACTTTAGATTAAGGTCCTTGATAGCGTTGGTTAAGTAAAGGATAATACACAATGAGGAGTCCATTATCAGTAATTAATGGACCCATTGAGGCCAGGATCTTACTTTGCCTCCTCAAAGTTTTTCCAGTACGCCGCGTCTGTATGCAGTGAAGAAGGGATGGCCAACATTTGCCTTTTGTGCCTGGAAACCAGCTTCGGCTTTTCCCCTGTGGAGTAATCCCAGGGGTCCATCACATGACTTGCAGACATTGTAGCCAACAGGCACATCACTGACAGAGCTGCCACCAATCACTCTGGAGCATGTAGCCTTTATCGGTGTGGACTGGATGTGAATGAATGTTAGTTAGAGTCCGGATGGTTGAAATTACCCTCAACATCCGTTAATTTATGGATAACAGACAGTGCCATGCATCACTTTAACGTATATGGTGGCTACAAAGAGAACGTTTTATAAAACAGAGAACATTCTATAAAATATAGCCTGGCCTTTGAAAAAAAGAAAATATAATAATTGGTACAATTACAGTATCGTTCAACATTGAGGTAAGTTGCATGTGCCTTCATGATCTTCAGGGGGAAATCTAAAGCTCTTTCCCAAGCGGTAATAGTTTTGGGTCAATGAACATTTATGTCTCTGACATTTGAAAATGAAATGTCACTTGGCAACTGTTTATAAAAGATGTGAATGACTCTTGATTCACAATGGAGGGATTAGAAGAAAAACGAAAACCAAAGCTATTTTCCTTGTCTCATCTTTTCAAATCGAATGAAAAGCCAAGAGTCTGCAAAACTTTATTATTCATCCCCAAAGTACAGTGGGTTGGGTGTAGAGATGACCTCATTATGTTAAGAGAGCGGTAGAAGCTAGTCTAGGGATATTTTCTGATTGCAGTCCCTTTAGTGCCTCTCCTCTGGGTGGAGTGGAGGGCCCAGCTGGACACTGGAGGGATGTGAATACGTATTGGAAACTGATAGGACTTTATGGAAGTAAAGTGTATGGACTACACTTGTTACTGGGGTAGTTGTGAACATAAGCACACACACACACACACACACACACACACACATATTGTACCCTTGTATATTGTAGTACATACATGCTGGATGAGTAGCGGTGTGCTTAAATCTCAGAGGAAATCACAACGTTGGGCTGTGTCGCTCTACAAGCATAAAGGAGCTTCTCATCGTGTACTGCATTATGTAGCTTGCCTTGATCTAAATATAACAAAGTAGTTGACAGCTCCTCAAACACACTGGGTTATTCCCAATGTGCTCCAGATGGATCAGACCGGTGAACCAAAAAGTGAAAGGCAGGGATACACGGTGAGACAACTCACTACAGTAACCTCATAGTCATGGTCCCCTAACTGAGAAATGAATAATAGCTTGCTAACATGTTGTGCTGGATTGATGCCACGCACTTAAAACATGAGCAGATGGGAAGTAATGGGCCGCTGTACCTGCACTTTTCCTCTCCGAAGACAAAGGAAAAGAAAATGTTGAGACTAAAGGCAATGCTCACAGCTGGCTCTATGCTGTAACAATGTTTATTACCAATAAATGATTTAACATGACTATTATGACGGGTTACTTTTAGATTACCCTACCTTTTGCTTTTATCAAGACTTTTAGGCCATTGTTCTCCACCTTTAAACCTCTACGCTTCTTTTAGATATTTTCTTTTAAGATAGTGTTTTAATATCGTTAATGCACCCGTTTTCCTAAAAGATTGTTGGCGTTCAGCAAAAGGTTGATCTGCCACAGCTGCATAGTATCAAAGGTCCATCTAATTTAGCAGTGTCTCAGTGATCTAAAAAATTGGCTGGAAGTCCGTGTAATCCAATTTTCTTGGAAGACATAACTACTCCAAGGCTTTCAGTGATTACCTGCTCATTTCTGGCTCTGTTATCCACCTCAAGTTCATGAGACTATGCTTGACTATAACTTGTGCGTCTCCCCTCAAAGCCAGTCCCGTGAACTGACATGTTGATGAATGAGTAATTAATATGGCTCTCTACCAAAACTGGCATGGTTTTATGTGGTCGAGAGTGAGATGAGATTAGGTTTGGTCATGAGTGAAGTTGAGATGGACCAGGACCTCGACAGCAGGATTGCCATCTGTGGTTATGCCGGCACTGTACTTGAGTTGTCGTGGAGCCTGAAGGCAGAGTTCAGGATTAACCCGAGCAATCCATGTTCCAAACATTGCTTATGGCCATTAGCTCTGGGCAGTGGGGCAGCCGAAATGAGTTACATTCATAGAGCATCTGGCCTCAACCTTAGGGAGGAGCTCAGATGTTGAGCTGCCCCTCCATTCCATTACATGTAAAAAGACCCAGTTAAGGTTGTTGTAGGGAAAAGTGTCTCTTGCTGATATTCCTCTGATCCTGCCTTTTTCTTACAGTAAATCAATACTTTAAATTATTATAATATTTTTTCTTGTTCCGGTAAAATTGGATTTAAAATTGATGTCATGCAGTTAGAGGCATTGTTATACTTTTATTCATGAACTTTGACATTGACAAATGTGTTTTGAGTTAAACAAACACAGGACTTCCGTTAAAGAGACCATCGTTCGTCTTCCATGCAAAACTGAAATTGAAGCCCAAAATAGAAAACCATGCTTTAAAGGCGAAGAGAGTCCCCTGGTGCACAACGTCTATCACTGCTCTTCTGTGAAACCTTCACCTGCTCACTTTTTTCTTTTGACAGTTATTTGGGGCACCCAGTCATCACTGTATCACATACATTTAATTGGGTACAATCCTCGTCTTTGGTTTGCCCGGATATCACTTCAACACAGACGTTAGGTGGCAAAAATTTGGTTTTCAATCCGCCACTAAACACTACTTCACTACTACTTTTATTTTGTTTTACTCCACTACATCTCAGAGGTAAATAATGTTCTGTACTGACTCTACGACTATACAATGATCTTATTGAATATGAGACAAGACGAGCTTATTGACACCCCTACTGAGAGTCAGTTTCCTGTATCTACGTCACATGGGTTTTACCACCACCCTGCCCCTTTAAGAGACTAGCGGTAGGTCCTGTGAACTAATATTAATGCTTTTCTCCAGTGGGAGAACTGCATGTGTAAACAAGCCACTTATCTTCCAAATTTTCTGACACTGAGATGGCATGTTTCAGTCAGACAAAACCAGAGAAGGAACACACTCCTGCAAGTTCTTTTTTTATTTATATTTTACCTTTGTATAACCAGAGAGGATAATTTAGGTCCCAAAAGGCAGCAACAGGGGGCAAGTATTTTGCCAAATCAGGTTTGCATTTGGGGATTCAGTGTTATAGGCAGCTCAGTGGCAAATGAAGCAAAATATAATTTAAAAATAATCAAAATTGTATAGAATTTTGGTTTGAAATAGGGATTAAGTTATTTGTGGAAGACAAAAAAAAAACTTCCTGCTGCATGCTTTTGAAAAAGGATTTACTGATTAATTGCTTAGCGTAGATATCGTATGACTTAACATGCAGTAAACCCATTTATTGAAATGAGCCTGATGCCTGATGATCTGATGCAATATCAGTGACTGGATTAAATAATTAAATCAAAGAATTTCATTTAGTGTTCCCTGTGGATGAAAAGCCGTAGAGCACCAGATTCCCCTTAGAAAACCTCTCATTTTACTGCAGCAGCCTGCCCTGCTCCGTTTTGGTTCTGGTTCTCCCGTGCCTGCCATCCCTCCAGTGGGGCCTGAATTACAGCCTGGGCCTACAGCAGCGTGGCCTTGGATACCAGGGGGGGCCAGTGGACCAGCGAGGCAAAGCTTTGCTTCTGGCAGGAGGAGGATATGCTGCTGCCATGCACGGAGCTGTCATCCTCCTCCCGCCGGAGCTTCTTACTGCAGGTGGAAGGCGACAGCGGAGCCAGATCAGGGTCTGTCCAAGGTGGGCTGGTTTCTGCCAGGAGTCTGAACTAAAATTGTTTATAGTGAACCTGAATGATTTAATTAGATTTTTGAGGACACACATTAAGAATAACTATATAGAAAAAGCCAGTCTTCTTGCTGATGGTCTTGTTTACTAATTTAGGTCATATAGAGGCATCAGTATTAAATTGAGCAGTTCAAAATGGGTAAATCTTGCTAATGACTATAATATGCAGAAGAAAATGTTTCATTAGTTTATTTTTAGCCACTTTATTTCCTAAGTTACAGGCAGCACTTCACATTCACATAAAAAAAGATATTTTTTTCAAATATTTCCATATGGCTTAACATACAATTACTGCATTGACCTATCAATCAAAACTATGTTTTTTTTTATGATTTGGATTTTTGTTGCTCCGATTCTTACTTCAAATAATTTTAACATGTGGTTGAGAAAGTAATACAAAAGCCAAATAATAACACCATGCACACAGCACTTTTAACAGCCAAAATCGGTCCACCTCAACCTGGCACAGTAAATTTGCAACCAGCATCCAGCATGTCAATGATCTTCGATATGAATGTTTTTATGGCCTCATAATGCCCACATTAATCTGCCGTTACTCTACAGTAAACTTTTCTACATCCGACTTCTAAAATTCATTATATTGGTATCTTTATAAATGCATTATGGTACAAACACAGTTAGGCTATTAGTACCGTTATATAGCTATTACTACAGCTTGAATCGGCATGCCCCCCCTCCCACAGTATGTCAGAGCACAGAAATGTGCTCCCTAGCAGGGCGCATCCTCACACTCCGCACCGCGCATGCGTCAACGACAGAGCCTCTCCTGATTTGACAACCCTGGAACCTACCACACTGCCCACTATATTGCAAAGGGCTTCCCGTTACTAGCGCACCATCATCCGCACCTGCCTCCTCCGTTGTTGTGGTTGGATAGCTGGGAGGGGGTCATTATTTCGCAGGCGGCCGCAGGAAGACGAGGGCATTTCCAAGACACCCGACAGAAGCGTGTAGCCTCCGATTCAGCACCACACGGTTGAGGAAAGCGTCGGGATAGAGTCGGCATTCACTGAACAAGGGAGGACACCATTTTTTTGGGAATACTCAGTGTAAAAACCAGGCGCTGTACACAGTTCGTGGACCTGTCTCCAACAGTTAAAGGTGCGTACTGTTGTGCGTAATGCTGAGGTTTTGTGTCAACTGGGTCCCTTTTTATTTATTTTTTTAATTCTTTATTTTTGCAGCTAGCAGCTTGGTAGCATTACACATGCTGCACTGACTGACTGACTGGCTGGCTGGCTGTGCAGCTAACATTAGCCTAGGCGAGGTCCTGCTTTTCATTCATCATTATGCATGTTGGCAGTGTTGATGAATCCCCGCGCAGGGATACATATATACACTTAAAGTGCTCACTATGGCTCAATGCGCGTTCCTCGGCGTGGATGCGCACAGGTGAACAATCTCAGTGTTGCCAAAGCGCGCACCCCGAGCGCTGCTATCCAACGCTCCCGGTGCTGAAAGCCTTCTCCGCCTGGTCTGTGGCAGCGCATCGGGGCAGAGCCGAGCTAGGCTGCTAGGCTAGTGTGAGCGTGGCTAGGCTAGCCGACGCCGGCCACTTCTGTGCTTAATAACAGTCCCACATCTGCACTCATCTGCACCGTCCGGGGTTTTTTTTTTTTTGGTTGGGTCGGGTGAAAAGACAGTTTAGCCGTATTCCCTTTCGGGTGTTTGCAAAGCTCTTACATTTCTTTGTTTGTTTCATTTTTTTTTTTTTTTTTTTTTTTTTTTTTTTTGCCTCTTTGTTTAATTGATATTCTTGCGCACGGTTCCAAGTGAACTCTCGTTATCTTCCGCATGAATCACAATACATACTAATCCTCTGCAAATGATTTTGAATTATTTATTTTGCCTCAAATGTTTTAAGTAGCGAAGCCCTCAGCCTCTCTCTCTCTCTCTCTCTCTCTCTCTCTCTCTCTCTCTCTCTCTCTCTCTCTCTGCAAGTGTTACGGTACTTTACTGTCAAGTCTCTACCGGCTCTCTCCACAATAAGAAAACAACCTGGCACCTTGCTGGGGAGCTAAACTGATTTAAGCGTTTACATGTACAGTGTCAACATTACTGCAAACAACCTGCATTCAGAGTTTGCATACATCAGCTAAAGCACTGGTAATAAATCTGTGGTTCTTCCATGTCTTCTGTCTGCCTTTGTATGTTACAAACTGCAGTGAACTGTTGCAATGTTTGGCTCGTTTGTTCTCATATTCATTAGATGAAAAAGAAAAAAAGTAAATGATCAATAGAGTTTGTTGTGTTGTGCTTCATACAAACACCATTTACTACTGTGAGTGCACTCTGCATTCAGCAGCAGGCCCACAGTGCAGTAGAGTCAGAGCCAAGCGTTTGTGACTGAGTGTCGTGTGCCACATTCTCTTCCTGTAACTGGAGATGTGGGGTCTCAGATGCCTCCGGGGGCCACATAGTGACTGTATTTAGACTCTGAACTTTTGATTGGCAAGGAGGCATGTTCAGACTCACTGCCAGGCCTGTGTGGGTCTCTGTCTTCCCCCCCACAGGTTTGCCGTGTTACTTTATTAGCTAGAAGAAGAGACTGCCTTCCAAAGCTGAAGCTAAAATAATCTAATAATTCATATATGTTTAGTGAAAAAAAATTATTTGTTGTCAAGTGCGCTGTGGGTTTTAAGTTTGAGAGAAGTATTTTCATATTCAATTAATCTTTCAATTACTTTTTTGTTATTAGAATATTAATCAAGGCTATAAATTGTTGAAAAACGGTGTGTAATGCCTATCATAATTTCCCAGAGAACCTTGCGGTGTTTTAGGAGACACCTAAAGATACATTAATGATGAGAAAGTGGGACAACTACTGTTTGGCATTTCTGCTTGTCCACTAACTTACTGATGATTGTGTAATTGAATAATTAACTAATGATTTAATGACTACAGTAGTTCAATCTGTCCCTCAGTTAATTACTCACAAAGCATTAAACATTTCCCATCCTTTGATACAATTAATTGTAAAAAAACAAAAAAAAGAGAACAAACATTTTTAGTTGCAGTCATTTTGCTCAACAGGAATGATATAAACTATGAACTATATAAATATGGACAAAAGGCAAACAAGGCATGAGCTGTGATTCCAGGCTGCCAAGCATGGACGGACTCTTCTCTGCCCTTTTTGAGAATAACTGCATATGTATCATTGTACAACCATCTTTTATGCATGGGTTGTTTTTCTTTAACCTTTAGGGTTTTTCAAAGTAAACTACAGCCATATTCAGGACGATCCTGTTATATTACATTGTTAACCATCGCTAAACATGCTTCAGTAATCAAGAGGTGACATTTTATAATTGCTGTTTACATCTCTTTCATTCTCTGGGAAAACTCAATAAGAATTTGGTTTGACTTTGTAAGAAAACAAATATTTGTACTACAAAGCTGGTATCGAAAGGATCCGTCCCCTATTGAGCTAAATCAGTCGAGTTAAGTTATTCTGAAACGCAATTATTTTCACCCAGTATGCAGCCTATTTATTATATTCCTCATTTGATAATACCAAATTACAGGGTTTGACAACCGACTGAATGTAATCATCTGAGTGTTTTGGCTCAGTCTACCATTATCAGTATAAAGCCTGGTTCTGTTACTGGGGCTACCTGTATGTAATCAGCCGAATGCTCAGGCTCAGTTTCTTTATGCCGTTCCTGGTATAAAGCCTGGTTACTAGGGATAAGGAACTGCCATAAATTATGGGTCAGACTATGCAATCAGTGGCAGTCCGGAGTGCATTGTGTTCTCCGTCTCCTGGGAGAGGAAGCAATATTGGCTGAACACCATGAAACCCCCTGTTGTTGCACTGAAGCAGAGCTTTAAGGGTAGTCATGGTAGCCCCGCTTGGTGGAACAGGATTGCCTTCTCTCACTCCAGCTCTTGCACAAATGTTTGATGCTGTTTAAGAGATGAGAGATGAGGCAATAGAAACAACCCTGAACAATCAATAGTTGTAGCGCTCTTGTCCACCACATTGATTTTAACTCGCCTAACCCCGGGGTGCGTAGTGTCTGGCGAGGCAATGTGGAACTGCATTAAACTTACATCTCACCAGGTTTTTTTGGCTTAAGTGTGTATTTCCTCATCTTTAAGATGGACATAATATTGTGGGCTGTTGGAGACAGTTGATTACTTAGCCGATTTCGACAGAATGTGACATCGATTTATGTTAGATCTGCTAGAATCATCTGCCGTTTTTCTGAACTAACATCGTAACCTATTATATGACATTATCCTACACTGGACTATAAAGAAAAAAAAATCTTTTAGCATTCTTTTATTTCAGGAGGGACAATAAAGTAGACGATCCAGCGATGCTTGAAAGTATAGCAGCAGCAGCAGCTTGGTGCAGCGAGAAAGAACAAGGTTATTTTCTTAAGTTCCTTTTCATGTCTATTCGTCTGCCTTAGACCACACTCACAATGTCTGGCAAAAGAGCTGTTGCAGTGCAAGTTTGTATTGTTACAGCCTAGCTTCATTCTCTCTAGGACTATTATAAAGAAAAATCAGTCCATCGCTCCATTATACTGTGGTTGAATACAGGAAAGTGATCAGACGTCGGGTTGCTATTTGTAATTTTCTTATGCAGCCAATGGCATTTAGATAAATGACAAAAGTGCAAAGGTATGCACATTCCTTGTCACATCACAACTTTACTTTTGTGGAAATGTTTGATCATAATTAAAAATCTTATGCAGCTCAGATCTTCTTGTCAATCATCGTATTGCAAAATGTGAGGTAGACCAGACGATCTGGTGTTCAGGTCAAAGAGACGTTCCCCTTACGCTGCACTGATTTTCCATAGGCTTTGTGTCGTATTGTTTACATGCAGGTAGTTTTCTACATTGCAATCACTTGTGGTCACTTGATGGAATGTGACTTCGCCTGCAGCAATGAACTGTAGCTCATGTTGGCTGATTTGCAACATTGACCTATAGACCTTTAGGATAATCAAGTACCTCTAAAAAAGGCACTCAATTTGATGTGATTTACAAACTAGATAGAAAGAATAAAACCGCCAGGGAATTACAACCACAAACACTTCATTTCTTGCATTCTGGTTCTGAGTTTTTATGCACCGATTTAGTGTATACATATCTTTATTTATATAGAGGACAACACACAATTCAGTAGCCTGGTCACAATTCAAAATATAATGGAATATAATGCAGCGAGACCCTCAGGCATTCTATATTGCTTTCAAATATTTACTCTCCTGTAGATCAACTTTTTCTCATTTAATGTTATCCCTGCTAAGTCAACACACATGTAGGTATGGTTTTCTCTTCTGTCCTCTTTAGTGGCTTCTGTTTGTCAAAGTAAACTCTTGAAATGTGCAGGTGGCATGTTTGTACATGTGTGTGGGTTAGTTTGAGAAGAAGAAGAAGAAGAAAAACACTCAAAACAAGGCAAAACCTCACTGCAGCAGTAAAGTGGAGCTGTTCCCTCATCAAACAGAAGCCCGATTTGTGAACTCTAGATTCGGCAGCCGCAGCACTGGTCCTTTAACTAATAAAGTACAGTTTACCAACTTTACTCGTGGTGGCAGATCTAAACACAACAAAGCTCAGCAGTGGTGAGCAACACTATGGCAGAAGAAACAAGCACAACAGTAATGTTACACAACACTGAACGGAACATGGCGGTCCGTAAAATACACAATAACACGGTAAATAGTACAGTTAAACTTAAAACAAAACAAATAGGTTACAAAAGCACTAGGACCTATCTCCACCCAGACGAAAGCCTCTTCCTTGTGATCTCTTCATAGTGGTTGGTGTGTGTCTTCAGACTTGTTCGGCGAAATATTTCCTGCCCAGGGCCGGGGACCTTAACCGCGCTCTGGGGTCGGTTCAAGCGGCAAGCTGATCCTCCGTATGACAGTGGGGGATTTTGCCTTTTTTGGCTCTTGTTTGGTGAAATTTCTCCTGCTTAGGACCGGGGACCGTCCTGCTCTGTTGGCGGGTTAAGCGTCACGCTTATTCTCATATGGCTGCGGGGAAAACTGCAAATGTCGACTTGAAGAATTCCTTCTGCAGGTTAAAGTGGGGGAGCTTGGGGGCAAGATATATGTTTTTCCTTCTTTTTGCCCAACTCTGACTCCTCAGGCGTGTCCACCACATATCCAAGGTCTTTTGTTACCAGGGTTAAAGTATCAGATACTGGTTAATAAGGTCCAAATGGTTACAGCTTGGGCTGACTGCTGATTGGTCAAAGGTTTAAGTTAGGGTTAATCTTACTAGCGTACTACTGGTAATGTACTGTCGGATTGTATTCTTTGGTCAATATGTTAGAAGTTTGGACATGATTGTTTTTTGTGGTAAGGGGAAGATATCTGGAGCATAGAGCGCTGGGAACATGCAGTAGAGGTGTTCACTTATTTACAAGAGGCTAGTTGTAGGCCGTCTTTATTACTAGTGAAGAATGAAACCAAGCAGCTCTCTTTCCACAATTAAAGTTGTTCTTTGATTAAAAAAAGACTTTAATTAAGGTTGAAATGACCTGTGATAAGGTTTTAGTCGTACCAGTGTAAACACTAAGGGAGAGAAAAGGAGTTAATATCTCCTAAGAACTGAGGGAGCAAAATGTCTCAGTGAGCAGACAGCACCTTTCCTCATTGTAGGGCTGTAAAGTCCTAGTCGACTGGTCGACTTATTGGTCGATACGTTCTGGGTCGACCAAAATTCTGATTGGTCGATTTTTTGCCGTGTTAATTTCATAAAGTCGTCATCAGGAGGAAAGTACCAAGTGCTAATGGGGGTGTTTTCAGAGCCCTGTTTCACAGAAAACAGCCTGTCTTCAGAGAACACCCCCCTTGTTTTCACTATTTTGGATTAGCCCAACCCACTAGAGACAGGTAGATTGAAGAAGGTCCATGTTATTCAACGTCCGGTGGTTTAATTGCTGAATATTTATTTTTATTTTGAGCGTTTCATTTAAGTTTCATTTGAGTCCTCCTCCTCTACCATCCATGTCAAAGACATCGGCAGTGTGGCAGAATTTTTCCAAAATAGATGGCGGGAAAAAAGTCGAATGTAAAATTTGCAAACAACAGTTTGCATATCACAGCTCGACTACAAACATGGCGTATCATCTAAAAACGGTAATATTTCAATATTATAGCCTATTAATATCATATTAAACATATTTCAATATTTTAGTCGAATAATCGTTTATTCGTTTTATAACTGCGGGCGCACCGCAACAACGGCAGGATCCCTCCGATACACCCAGACCACGCTGGATGTTAAGCCTCCTCTATCATCCAAACGCAAACATGATATCACAGAAGGAATTGTCAATTTTATTGCTCAGGATATGAGGCCCATTGGTGTCGTGTTTAATAAAGATAATTTTCCCTGAATTGCCTTTTGTGTTTAATTGCCTTCTTGTGCTGATATCAGTATATATTTTCGGTAATCATGGGCTATTATATTGCGCAGATGCACGTGATGCCTCCCCCCCCCCCCATTAGTCGATTTTTAGTCGAAATTTCAGGGTTTCAGTCGACCAAGAATTTCTTTGGTTGATTACAGCCCTACCTCATTGAGATGTTGGAACTGGAGTGTGATGCCAAGCTGCTGCCAAGATTTTTCACAACTGTTTTAATGATTCTCCCCCAGCCTCCCACGGATGTCACAGTCTTCGGGGGAAAATTATTGATTTTGACAGAATTCTTAATAGTATTTTTATTTGTTGTTGGTCAGTGGCCTCATCGGTTCTGAGGATATAAAGTGACAACGAAGCTTTTCTTCACAAGTACAGGCAGAACCTCCTCACCTAGTTCTCAGATTTATCCAGCTAATGTGGACCATTTCATCACCTTTATAGCTCGATATGTTTCACTCTAAGAAGTCATGTTAGACCAGGGTGCCCTGAACTGTGATCATCAAAGGCTGTCTTTTTACATTTTGACCTGCATGTCCAAGTCCCTTTGAATCTAAAAGACATGGATACACTTAAGTACATGTTGACTGTCCTATATGACTTGACTTTCTCACTGGAAATTGATATAATGTGGACGATAAATATTTGTAATCTACACCTTTTTGCCCCTTATATTAGGATTATTAATTAGTCTCCTTAAACTGTGCATAATACTTTTGTTTTCAATAACACAGCTTGTTCAAACAGTATAATAAGCAAAACTTATATTACATGGTTTGGATAGCTGGAAATTATCATGAACAATTTCACATAAGCAACTGATCCTCTTTCAGAATCAGAAGCTGTTTATTGCCAAGTACGTTACACACACAAGGAATTTGGCTATGTGGTTGATTGGTGCTTTACAGTTAACAGTAAACACAGTGCAATAATATAAGACATAAGTACAATAAAATATGGTAAACAAAATAACAAATAAGAGTACGTTAAAACAAGTAAATTATTAAAGTGTCAAGTGTTTATTAATAAAAAAAAAAGAAAAGATGTGCAGATGTTCAGGGGGTATATAACTGTGAGAAATTGTCCTGGGGATGTAACTGTCTGAGTCAGTGAAGGTCCCGTGCTTTATTGTTCAACCCAACTGAGGGCGGAAGGAAACTGTTTGTGTGGCGTGAGGTCTTGGTCCAGATGGACCACAGCCTCCTTCCTGTTGGTTTGGTGATTTACAATAAGTAGTTTTCCTTTAAGCAACAGTATTTCTCTTTGGTGACTGTTAGATGAAATATGTTCCACTCTTTATCCCAACTGGCCAAGGCCATAGTTCATTAACTCATTATTTTAACTTCAACAGTGAAGAGGTAAGTCTAATTATCCCTAGAAACAGGGATCTGGTGCATTTTGTAGATGTAGCATTTAAGCATCAGTGACTGGGCAGAGGACACTAACATGCAGCTGTGCATAATTACTGAACTAGAAAGTTCCCTCTCTACTTCTACTGTTTCTCTAACCTCCATTTTGCCACCTTATTGTTTTTGATTGTATCAAAAACAAATCTGTGCAGAGAGTCTCATCCTCTCAGTTGGTCTGTCCCCCTGAGGCCTCACTTGTCTCTCTCATACTCCCTCCCTATCCACCCCCACCATGGCTACATCTGTGACCAGTGTGGGCCCCAAGTATTGGCCCAGCCCCTCCCCCACGGTGTGTGTGTGTGTGTGTGTGTGTGTGTGTGTGTGTGTGTGTGTGTGTGTGTGTGTGTGTGTGTGTGCTCTGTCTCACTGCATTTACTTTTCTATTGTTAGGTGACTGCTTTCCTTCACTGCTCTTACAGAAAATCTATATGCTGACCAGGGACTGTTCTAGGATTTGATGTCCAGGGCTTAGCCTAGAACCTTTGGAGTGGTAGGATGGGGACATATTCTTTCAGGGCAATTTATTTATTTCTTTTTCATTTTTTTTTTTTTTTTTTTTTTTCAAAAGTCATATACATGATACATTTCATGCAATTTGAAATGAGCCTCTTAACTCGAGATGAGATAGATCTTTTCTATAAATAAAACCGGGGTGTTAAAGGCTGAGAATGTGCCAGCTGCTTACAGATATTCCCAGAAAAGCCTGACGGTGCAAGCAATGAACGCATACATTTTTCAGTGTCTTCCCCCACATTCGCAGAAAATGATCCTCATATGTTTGTGTAGTTTGCTTCCCGTTATACTCCTTTCTCTCCTCATCTCCTACAACCACTGGCAGTTATCTATTATTAACCCGCTATTGTATCTTGTTAAAAGAGTTAACTTTCACTGAAAATAGCTTAAATGAAATGATCAAGACAATGTGGATGCTGGACATAAAATAATGATGTGCTACAAATGCAAAATAGTTTTCATTTTGATATGATTTTAATTCTTTCTGTCGTCCACTGTACTTTTATCCATTAAGTTGGTTTTATGCCCGTGTTAGCTGTTTTCTCTTTGGAATGTGTGTTATCTTGTTTGATTTTAAACATGACTGACACATTTGCGGTTTCAGATTTTTTGGGCAAGCTGTGCTATTTGATGCTCCGATAAAATGTTATTCACATGAACTGAAGTAATATGTCAATATAGCCTAGATTAAAGAATTGATGTGTCCCTACTGCTATTGGTCCGATGAATAACAAAATATAAACACTTGTGACACGTGTGGATTGTTGGTGTGCTGAAGGGTGTGATAATGCTGGGTTTGCTTTGCAACAAATAGCTCCTCTGGGAATTTAAGATGACCTAACCTTATACAAGAGTCGTCAATTCTGTAAGTCAACTTCCAAAAACAATCTGACTCAATCTCATCCAAAGTCCATTTTTGTGAAAATCCATTGTTGTTTTTTAACATGACAAACAGCTGTCAATTTGCTGAACACTAACTAGAATAAATCATAGATGTGGGCAGCGGTGGCAGAAGCTCTAAGATTACGTTTTACAAAATGTTGAACTATATGCATACTCACGTAGGTCTTTATTGGCAGATGTTTCTCAGGAGAAATGTATGTAAGAAGATCAATTAGTTGACTTCTATCTTGAGCTGAAGTTGCCATTATTGCCGTTGTGTGTTTTATGGCCCCTAAACACAGGCCATGATGTCCACTACTACACAAAGTAAGGCTGCGTGCACAGAAAAAATAGCCTGTCGTGCTGACATGTTGGACATCCATTTAGACATTTCGGGAATGCAGTCTCTCATTTGCTTCTACCTCTTACAATTACTTCCTCCCTTGGCAAACATATGGCCTCTGTAGCTGCAGCTGAGTGCTTATATAGGCTCTGGCTTTTTTGAGTATTGCAATTTCTTTAGAAAAAAGCCAACGCTGGACACGCTGGTTTTTGAAAGGACATCTAAGGTGACACTTCGAACTCACATGTAACAATAATCTGAAATTCCACTTGTGCAGTGATTTGAACCCCCCACACACACACACACACACACACAACACCACAACTGGCTCACAACACAGCAGTGGGGTTTAAGTCAAGTACATTTCTTTATATAATCCAAAATCCCATTTTTTTTCAGAGAAATTTCATTTATAATGAATTGGAACAGTCACATTGTACTCATACATGTTGTAAGTATTGTCACTTCATTTGCCAATATAACAATAATTCAGAGTTTACTCATAGAGTAGATCATTTAGGTCATACAGAAATGCTAGAATTTTTGAGAAGCGCAGGATTGGGCAGTTAACTGTATGCCACGCTCCTACACACAACCCATGTCTGATGTGGGATTATAAATCTGTATTCAACTTTTGTCTGACCCATTTATACCACACCACTGTTATGGGTTAATCCCACGACATTAGTTTGGTTAATCTAGGACTATACTACCATGGGTTAATCCAATGACAATATCCAGTAACACTATCCAATCCTTGGAGTATAGCTCCTTACACATTCTGTGTGAGATTCAGGATTTATAGTGTCTGAACAGGGCTGCTTACTATCAGTTCCTTAATGATGCTTGCTGCGGCCATTGTTTCACTTGAGATTTAGCTTTTGAATGATTTGTATGGAATGTCTATGCAACAATTTGCACTCTACAACCATATAATCCAATTATCTGTAAAATTAGGATGAGCTGAGCTTTCATGGTTAAGAGTGGTATTTTCATTGCCAATACTAGAAGGTTATAGCAATTCTATAATCATTCTAGTGAAACAAACAGTAATCCTAGGTATTAAAGAAACCCGTGTTCCCTTTTCAAATCAAAGCTGAGCATTGTTCGCTGCATTGACTGCAGGCCTGCAACACTAGGTCAGGTGACTCATTGTCCCATTCAGACCGATGGAAAATGCGTTTTCATGTTGTCAAAGCATTTTTGTAGACTGGCTTTTCAAAAACTCTTTGACCCAACAAAGAGCAAAAGAAAAAGGTTGCAGTTGCCAGAAGTCAGAATTCCAGTTGTATCAATAGTACAACAAACAGATGTTAAATTGGTGTTTGAAAAGGAGTTCTTTGATTAATGAGAGAAACTAAAGCTTGCCTGCGGGCAGGAAGGATAATAACAAATTGATTAATTAGTAAAACTCAATTAGATGGTGTTGTTTTCACACTACGCATGGGCAACACTGGAGGTGATGGATCTTGTTTGGTAAACAAAAATGGACATTTCACATGATTAAAGGTGCCTTGTGGATTCTTCTTGTGAAAAATGTTGAGTTTATATTTAGTGTTTCTCACCAAAACACACTGTGTGTATCCTTGAGGTCCTTTCTCATAAAATATGTTTAAATATTTTAAATCATGCTTTGTTTACATCTATTTTTACTTGCTAGGAGTTTTCTTGGTTGCCTTTTTGGATGCATTGCTGTTTGTTGCCTTTTTCGTCCTACTAAATGTTGATCAGCAGAATCAGTAGAATACTGTGCATGCACAATATAAACAAAACAGGGAGCCACTCATTAAATCACTGCTCCATTTTGCTACTTTAGTTAAAAAACCTCTGCAAGTTACCTTTAAATCAACTGTAAAGCAGCAGTCTCCTCTGCTTTAACCATTTTATATTGACACAGATACTTTGCTGGATAGTAGCGATAGAAGAGGGATTTACCTTTAATAATCCTCCAAAGGGAAGTTTAAAGGATATTAGAGCTAACAGTGCATAGTCATGCATTTAACGGTTCACCTTGGGACTTAGTTGGGAGTTAAGTGTTCACCATACAGTATGCTTCAACTGCAACATCTGACCAGTACTCTCCACCAGGTATACGCTCACCTTCTGCTTCAGACTCTCATTTTTGGGAATTTATTCAAAGTCTGAATATATCGTAACATTATTTTATAGAGGTAGATCATCACTCTTACAACTATGTTCCCTTATACACAGCGTAAAGACATAAAACAATATATAATGACAAATACTAAGTAAAAACAAACGAACACATTATATAAACACAAATATATCAATGGTTTGTGAAATTTGTTATACGGTTGAAGGTCCATTAAGAAAACACCAATCAAAGTAAGGTTACGAAAATATGTCATTCAAATATTTTTTCCTTATCTGTTCCCAAGTACTGATGAGGCTTCCAGAGCCCTTCCAGTGCCAGATCACTGTATGTCTAACTCGACTCCGGCCACACATGTCCAACAGGAACTGAGATGGGCGGTATGTATAGGATGAAGGAGAACATGACAGTGTAAAACACATTTTTTTGTTTGACAGACACTGGCTTGCAGGAACAGTCGTGTATTTCAAACTCGTTTGCCGTGTCCCGATTTAGGATTTCTATGGACACATTCCATTCAGTCAGGGTCAGGTGTTTTCAAAAAAGTATTTACTCAACTTTGCAGTAAATGCATTTTTGTCTCTAAAGAAGGCGTTTGAATCCCTAAGAGAACATGACTGCTTTTCAGAATTTCACAGGTTGTGCTCTACTTTGATCAGCCTATTTTGGCCGCTCTAAGAAGGTGTCTCTGGAGAGCAGCGATATGACAGGTTGAGCCTTGACTTCTGCTTTTAGAGACTCCCCCACTGCTCCACGCAACTGTGTGCATGTGCTTAACTCCACTCTGAATCTGGGTCAACGCAGTGTCGGCATATTAACTTTCCATAATGACAAATGACAGGGGATTGTAGTCACAAAGTTAGTGTCACAGTGAAGAAGCTCTGATGCCCATTTTATGCACTGCAAGCAGAGTTTAAACTTTTGAATATGTTTTTATCTGTGACAAATAGGCATGATTTTGCAAAATTTCAGGGCTAAGCATATTCAAAGAAAAATAGTTCTCTCACTCTGAAACCTACGGTATATACCATTTAAACAAATTTTCCACTTATATTGTAGTGCGACAAAGCATCAGCTCCAGGTTCACTCACTGAGTCCATCTCTTGCCATGTTATTTAGCAAAATTGTTCTCATATCTGTGTTCATGGAGACATCCAGCAATAAATGAAAATAGTCAATTTTCCATTTGCTTGTTAAATGCTTGTTATTACCAATCTGTCTTTCTCAAGGACCATCTTTTTGTGATCGGAAGTCCCAAAAATGTTAAACCTCTACTCCGTGTTTTTGTAAAGAACTATTCTATTCTGAGGCTGTTTTCCTTAGCAACATAGATTTCATAGGCACACGTTGAACCTTCAAACTGCTTTCTTATGGAGGATGCGATTACAACATTTTTTGTTTCTTTATTCTCTTATGCATTCTTGCATAAACATTGTGTTGTTTCTACATGTAAACAAACATTAGTATAGTGCTACTATACCACTAAACCCTGCCTGTTTTAGCGCTTAGTTTGACCTTATTTCTCGGCTCCCTGAATGCTTATCATGTATTAACCTCATTTGTTAATACATTCATTGCAGTGAAGTTAATCCATGTTAACATAAACTCACGGAGAGAGGAGTCTTGATTTTGATTCCGTCTGCAAGACCACCGGACAAGAAAGAAATGAAGAGATAGTGACTCCAAACGGGCACATTTAAACCATACTATACACTTACTAAGCTTTGAAAATGCAGTTGATCTACTTGAGATATAGGAAATAAATCACGGAGTTTAATATAAATTAATAATTGTGAATGCCTTTGCTATGCATCAGTGACATTTCCTCTGTTGATTCACCTATTTGACACAATATGAGACTTTATAAAATGTGATAAACAGATATGGATCAAGGCTGTTGTTAGTTTGAATCAAATATTGGAATATGATACGTGTAAAATGAATTTATGTGCATGATAGGAGTTTAGAGTTTTCGAGTTTATCTTACCTGCATGTTGAAGGAAACAAAAGTCGAAGTGGTTTTAATTATTCCCTTCATTAATGAAAGCTTTTTTGGCAACAACCTGTCTGCTGACCTTTGGAGTAATGTGTGCATGTGACTTCCTCTCAGAGACTGAATATTGTTAAGTAGCAAATGGAGCCGTGGCAGAGGTATTTACTGTACGTCATTGGATGTAAATATGAACTATTCATAATGTATGCTGCCTCAGTTATCATAGTGTGAAAATATATGGGGTTTGTGTTCACGCCACTCAAGTAAACAGAATAGTATCTGCGAGCGCAAAACTATCCTTGCGAGGGACCATTTCTGATACCTGTGCACTAATGCGGTATCTCTGTTCACGTCAATGACTAATGATATTTTTCCAACAACAATGCACTTAATCATATTCAATGGAATATATATCTAGTGCAGTAGACTATATATAACACCAAATCTACCGCCGCCATATGTGTCTAACACAGCAGGGGTTTTCTGTTTAGGTTTGTCGGGTCAACAGTATTGAATAGTACTATGACATCGCTTTTCTTTGGTATTGTTAATAGACTGCTGGATGGAGTAGCTCTGTATGGCAGGTGCTCAATCAATACAGACACACAACAGAGCTCTTACTCAGCAGAATAGCAGCCTTACCTGCCAGCGCTATGTTTACCTGTTTGGTTGAGATTCACTCATCATCCTACTCCAGCTTTTTGCAGTCAGGCATCTGAAACACCAAAGCAGTCTGAGAACAACAGGAGGATTTTAGATTATTGGATTAAAAACACAATAAAGTCACAATCATTTTTTGCAGATAGTAAGAAAAAGAACAATATAAGATCCAACATGAGCAAAACATTCCATTTACACTCTACCATGTGTAAAGCAGATAATAAAAATGGATTAAAGTGCTGAAATACAATTGCAAATTTATAATCTTGCTACAATCTGAATTGCTAATGTGGGGAATAGTTGTTCACAAGATTTAGACATCTTTTGTCCAGCTTTTGCATCACCGGTTCTGAGCAGAAAGGTTCCTTGTGGTCTTTAAAAAGCACTTATGATTCTTGCCGGAGAGATTTTGGGTGCAGCTCATGTCACCAAAATAACCCTGGTACTCTACCAACCAACCATAGTCATACATTTGTCTTGCTACAATGTAGAAACACCCCTTCCAAGATTTCTACTTTGTCAGTGCACTCACATGAGGTTGATGATACGACCCTACTGCTTTTCATTTATTTTTTGCAAGATGTCCCTCAGGTGTGTAAGGTGTATCGTTTGATGTTCCATTAATCAGAATGTCACTAAGTAAATGAATCTATACCTGATAACATTTAGTCCATGAGTTGTTGAAAGGTTGCTGGTGTTCACTGTAGTCTGAATGGAAATCTGAGTGAACTGGCAGAGACCTGTCTGCAGCTGGCTGCGCAACTCTTTACAAGTGCAGTTTAATTTGAATCGATCGCTTTCTAAATGAGATCATCAGTTTGAGAAGTTAATCAAGCATTAATATCTAATGTTGAGTTTTTGTAAAGTTCATAGTGGATTTAATAATGCAAGCTTTCTTTACCACAATAAATTGTGCCTAGCAACATTAGCATTCATTTAGGTCTGCAACAATAAGTCCAGCATCGGATTAGTCAGTCGACAGACTATTCTGACAATCAATTAATTGTTTTGCATAAGAGATAATACCTCATTGTCCATTTTTTTAAAAAGTTGGTCAGTGTATCATCCGTTCATTCAGTTATTCATCTTATTTTTTTTATAAACATCTGTATTCATCAGGATTGATTTTATTTGTGTTTTGTGGGTTTCTGACTTTTCTTTGCTGTGACCATAGCACACACCTTACACAACATGACAAATCTAATTAGATTTTTACATTACAATGCTTCCTCATGGGAATAAATGTTTATGGCAGATATTAACCGGTTTACAAATCGGTTTACAAATCACCTATTCTTGGTTTTATTGTTTGTAAATCTTCTCTCTTGTTAAATGTTGTTGTTAATTATAATTGATAAAGTAAAAGTAAAATTAAATCAATCATGAATTGTTTAAATTTCACCTTAAATCACTGTTTGTCATGGCGGATAGAAAAGAACGTGCAGCTCTTTAAACACCTGGTCGACTGAGGTAATTACTTAACATCCACTACCAGTTGTCTCTCTGCCATGTCATCAGCATTATTTCAGAGAAGAGCTGACACAAGCAGAACCTATGGTAATAATATTGTTTAATAGGCAATAAAAAACAAACTGTATCAAGAAGACCCAACATTAGTTGACAAATGAGCTGGCTTACAGGAAACCATTGTTCCCACTCCTACATTGTTGCCCACCTCTGCATTCTGATGATAAAACATTTCATTCAATCAGCGGTGACAAGATGTTAAATGGTTTTCCTGGTGCTCTCAGCCTCCATGACACCACCCTCATCTTCTCAGTTCTCATCGCACTCACTTTCTCTTGCCAGCGTTCACAGTTCAATTCTTATAATTGAATATTTGGCTAAAATTAGATGAAACGAGTTTCAAGGGAAACAGAATCAAAGTCACTGAAAGGAGTCAGCAAGGATTGTGCGCTAAAGAGTCTGTTAATATCTTACCCTCCTCAACTCTAGCAGTGACTTGCTTACATCCTCCATCGCAGTGGTGAGAAATTCAACATCAGTATTAGGTTTGAGCAGATGGAGCAACAATGCAGCTTTGAAGTTGCTTATTCATGAAGAGATGTGTGAAGCTGATACAATGAGGGAATTGTGTGTTTCTAAATACGAGGTTTTATGGTTTGTCAGCATTTAGTTTATTGTTTCAGCTAATTTGTGTCTGTTCTTGTATGTAATGACTGTCGACAGAAAGATAATAAAAACTGAAATCTTCTAATCACAAGGACTACAAAATCTTAACAAATACACCTCTCCCAGAAATTTCTATAATGACCCCGAGGTCACTAAGTTACCACGTGGCTGGATATGTTGAAACGTCAAACAACAAATTGAATTGATGGATAGATCAGTGATTCTACCTGGTCACATGCAATCCTTTTCGTTCTTTTAGATTCATCGTTATTCATTGTGCTCGGCAATCATATTCTTTATTCATTCCATTTTTTTTTGATTTGATCATATATTCATTTTTTTTGTTGAGTAGTTTAGTTATGTAGTTAGTCCAATAAATATTTATTTTATAAATAACTTGTTCATTTGATTTGTGGGTATATTAAATAATAGCTCACTGTTCACCATGACAAAAAAGTCATTATACATTAAACAATATTATCTACACCACCACACAAAACAAGAAATTGAACAACAAAGATCCTATTTGGCTGGCTTGCCTTGCCAAACTCAGCAGGAACAGTATCTGCAGACAGGCCAGTGATGAAGGCTGCTTTCCAGCACTGAAACAAATCCCTAGTTTTTAGTGTATTGGTCATGGTAGTCGGTAGGTTTACCTTAGAGACCACAGGTAGCAGAGTTGTTGAATTACATCTGATTCAAATGTGTTTCATTTTACATTCATGAGGGGGGGCAGACTATAAGAAACACCTCTCAACCTAACACAATGATGCATGTTTTCACATAGAGTCTACGCGGCATTAAGGTTGTAACACATTCTTAATGACCCCTAATAGTGAGCTGTTAACTTGACTTACAGAAGCCATGAGTGCAACCAGACAGAAAGATCTGTTAATGGACTCAAATTGTCTTTTTCCTAATCTTATTTTAAAACGATTTGAATATTTGTCTATATATCATTGTCTAGCCAAGAGTAAATCCTTAAAAACTCTAAGATGGCCCATTTTTTCTCCATGCTTATTGTGTTATTCTCGACCTCCTGAAACATCACCATCTTTCCCCAAAAGCCTATCCTGGGGCAGAAGGGAACAGTTTTTAAAAGTATCAGAAAGTAAAAACAAGTAACATGACAGCAACCAACGCTTACTTTAACTGTACACTGCAATAGCAGGTACATTGGTGAACGCACAGTGACAGTACAGTAGATGTAGGAGATAAAACACACAAACACACACACAAGAAACAATAAATTGCCTACGCTCACTTTAAAAAAAAAAAAAATCTGAATTTGATCTGTATTCAATTAGATTTTTCTCATATAGTAAAGTTTTTTTATTCCTCTCTGTCTTGCTTTGCTTAGACTATTTGCCACACACACACACACACACACACACACACACACACACACACACACACACACACACACACACACACACACACACACACACACACACACACACACACACAAAGTTGTACACAGCAGATGGTGGGACATCTCACAGATTACAGCAACTGAAGTCTGACTCATGCTCTTCACCAAAACATGTTTGTTGAACAAAACAGATCTGAGGGGGAGATATTTTATCCCTCCTCAAAAAAAAGGCACATGCTGTGAAAATATCTTGGAAAAGGACAGACATGACAGAGATTGATAGGAAATGTGGTGCCTCAGTGACAAGTAAGCAACGGAACAAGCACAACAGAACTCACAACCTTGCTTACCACATTGCTTACTTAACCCTATTTTCTCTTAGTTCCATTGATGTGTCCATAGTCCATGCTGGCTGGTGAGAACACAAGAGAAAGTCAACAAAACTGTGGGACAGAATGCACGTTGAATTCCAGAGAATAGAATTCAATAAAACCAGATCACATTGTGGTTTTATTGAATTGTCTGGAAACACTGATACCACAGAATTTTATTATTCTGGGGTGGGATACTGGTCCGTCTGCTCTCTGTTATACATCATAGGAACATGCATATTATATCTCTTCTACTCTAGAAGTTGTTTTTAACAGGCTGCCACAGTAGAGTGCGCACCCAGCTGCAGTACAGCTCCCCAAAATTAAAGCCAAAACATTTTGATTGCCCCTCGGTGGCTCGGTAGTTTAGGAAGCACTTGATTTGAAATGCAGCAGAGTTTTCTACGAATGGAGCACACATTTTACAAAACTGCAGTCAAGCATGTTTATTTAATAGTAATCATTTTGATCACAATTAATATTCAATCATTTGTGCTGTCATAGCATAAGGAAGACCAGAAGTATGCCCAAGTCTCCTCTTCCAAAGCAACATTACAAGCAATCTTTCCTAATGACTTCCACCACTCTCACATCACCTGTTGTCTACATCATCATCATCATCATCATCATAATCATCATCATCAATCTGTCAGCTTTTGAGAATCATCTATGCCTGCAGACCTGTATTCAAAAACAGCTCTCTTTAAAGAGTTGGTATACAGCTGAACACAAGCGGTTTAACCGTTGTGATTATGTGAACAGTACGTTCTGACTGTTCTGACTGTTCTGACTGTTCTCTTGAACCAGTGGGTCTGTTATTTATAGATGGGGAGAGACACTTTTTTTTTATTACACAAATGTCTCTTAGACAAATGACTGTCTCTAAACCGTTTTCATTCTAGCTTCATGGGAGACCCCCTCATTTAGAAACATCTTTGGGTAAATTTCACTTTGCTTCCATGCTTATATTCCGATTCATCAGAAACCATGTTTTTGCAGGTTTTTAAAGATTGCATTTTATTCATAATGTGGTTACATTACAAAATGCACTGTACATGACAATGAACTCATGTAGTGACACAATTACTCACATATTTAGAATTATAATAAGTAGGTGTGAATAGCGTTCATTGACAGTGTCATGACATTTACAGAAATCTCCACCAACAATAAACTCCATCACATCAGTCACTGGCAGTGATATAATAGTACACTGTGGTTTGCATGCTTTGCTTTCAGTCTGCTAGCCTGCTACAAGAAGCATTATTTGTATACTATGGTAATTGCTGCTCTATGTAATTTTCAGAGCACACTGGGAATCAGTGGAGGAAGCAAAAGCATTTTTCAACTTAAACACATTTCCAGTTCAGCTATAACTGTCACAATCACTATGATGTATCATGTATTACCAATATCTTCAAACCAATTTGTATTATTGTTTTGGTTACATCATTTGTCAAAACTAGTTTCAAACCCGGTCTTTGAGAAGTTCCACTGTCATAACCCAGAAAAACATTTATTGCATTACAAAGGCAGCCTGGGATTTATCTCAGCGCTGCTGTTTCTCATCAGTGGCATGCTCCTCTGCATTTCCATCACTCCTGCTTATTTTCACTGTATGCGCCATGCTCTGCCGCGAAACCTTTAATGTCATAAATGAAAGCTGCAGAACTAGTCTTCAAAAAAGAGAGACTGTCCCTGGTATCATTTCAAGTTATTCTGAGCTACTAAATAACCAGCTGGCTGCTAATGTAAGCTGCCTGAAATTGACATCAGCTAGACTGTTAGCTCAGAGAAAGAGCCACTACTTAGTTTTTTTCTTTCTGAACAGCAAAACTATTCATTTTATTGTGAAACTGCAACTTTTAGTTCCAAAATGAAACTAGGTTGTAGTTTGCTCTCCCAACATAAATCACATAGAACACATACTGGCTTGCACAGTGCATTTATTGGAAAAAGCCAAACTTTTCAATGACTAATGTAAGGAAAAACATGTTTGCCTTTAAGTCATCTTTACAAATGTCTCTGTATATGGTTTGCCCCATATTCACTGCAACAATTGGAGCATAAATGTAAGGCTATTAATTCAACATTTGCAATGAGTAAACAGTTCTCTCTCCATTGCGCAATGTTTTAGGTTTTGCCAGAAGTACCATTATATTCAAAACTCCTGTCCACCTCTCAGTCTGTGTTATTTTGAAAACTTCAAACTACTATGCATGATAGATTGATTTGTTGACAGATGCACAAAGCCTGATTCATTGTCCCTGTTCAGATTTCCCTTGTGAGGAAAAAAATGTAATATCACCAGCATAAGTTTAGAACCAAATTTCTTTTGGGATTTTAAGGTCTATGATCCTTTTGAAAGAACTAAAATGACTTGGTTGTGGTTTCATCAGTTTTGCCAGGTTGCCAGATTTCCTACTGATCATCCATCTTTAACCCACTGTGGGTACTATTAGAGGTCTGTGGCCCAGATCTGCCATTCTCATTCATGTCCTTTATTCCCTTCTGCCTCATTGACATTGGCAGTAGACTGAGCCAGTCCCAGCTGGCCCATTCTGAAATTGCTTACTGTAGAAACACATCCCCACAGTAAAACAGACTGCTGCCCCCATGCCAGCTGTTCATTCCTCACATTCACCTCATGTAACCCCCGCTGAGCTTTAGGGTTTTAAAAACTATAATGAAAAAATATATCCCAAGTTAAAGAGCAGATTGTCTACAGAATTATACAATTGAGACTCATTATGCCGAGTTTAGCACCATCTCAGGAGTGCATCTTTTCACTTATGTGACTCACTTCAGGCTTTCCTGGTTCCTCAAACTTTTCTCCTTTTATCTTTGCTTTTGCCTGCTTTCCTTACGTTTTTTTTCCAGAATTGGACGCTCACTCCCATAGTGCAATGCTACAGTACAATGCAATGTTTATACCTGAATGATTTTTAGTCATCGGCAATATGGACAATTCTATGCCAAAAATCCACTGAATGGCATCTAGCCATTTACTGTAGCCTCACTCAATAAGTTACAGCTTTGGAGGGATACATTGTAATAATGGAGCTAATTAAGAAAATTAATAACAAAAATGTAAGGTTAGAGAGGTGGCCGGCCATTAATTTGAGGATTGCTGGAATAATTGAGTGTGCTTTGATTTAATTTGATGTGCAGAGCCTAGATTTGCTGACTGTCAACAGTTACCGGACATTCATGAAACCCTTGTTTTTCAGCCAGTAGTCTATTTCCTGGAATTGCTGAGGCTTGGATATTATTGGCATGATGATGAAATATGGTCTCTGTGAATACACAACACAATGTTTAAGTGGAAATGTCACGGTGACATTTTTGTCATCGTTAAAATAAACATTACTTTATAATAAGGAAACTAAAGTGTAACAAAACTTTTTAACCACCACAGTAAGGTGCGATTTTGCTGCATGACAGCTCCATAAAATTGAAGCCAAAACATTTTGATCGCCCCTTGGTGGCTGGCGTGTTTAGGAAGCACTTGATTTGCAATGCGGTCGAGTTTTGTACGATTGGAGCAAGCATTTTACACGTCAATATTGCAGTCAAGCAGGTTCATTTTATAATAATAGTTGCGATCACAATTAATATTTGATTATTTGTGCATTCCTAGCTTAAGGAAGACCAGAAGTATGACCAAGTGTATAGAAATCGAAATGTGGTTGAGTCTTCTCTTTCAAAGCAAACATCACAAGCAATCTTTTCTGATCATCTAACAACTCTTCTTGCCTAAAGTGCTTGTACTTCTGTAGGAATCTCAGGAGTGCAAACATGGCCAAAAAATGTCTGGCAAAGCCTTATCAGTGCATCACAGAAAACATACCATGTGCATAGAGTTGGTTCGCAAGACTGCACAAACATCAGTGGGGCACAACTACCCACTATAGAAGAGTTCTACAGCACAATGATGCTTCCGCGAGGCTTCCGCCACTTCAGCTTTTGAGAAACATTTATTCAAATATAGCTCTCTTTAAAGAGTCAGTAGACAGCTGAACACTTCCTACAAACTGTGTGAACACCTCCAGCCCCCCTGGGCAAATATAATGTGCAATATGATCTGTCACAGAATTTTATTAATGAACCAAAAACTTAAACAGCGAAACATTCCTCTAACCATTGATCTGCTTTTTCTCCCAGCAGAGACCATGACGACCGCCACCTCCCCCATCCTGTTGAAATGGGACCCCAAGAGTCTGGAAATCCGCACCCTGACTGTGGAGAGGCTTCTGGAGCCGCTCGTCACACAGGTAGTTCAGTTAACTTTGTGATGCAAATGTGACAAGATAGTAGCCAAAGCATTGAAGTCTAAACTTGAGTCTATTGTCTCACTCTATTCGGTTGACGTATTATAATATATGCACAGACACTAGATATGAACTTAACCCACATTCTTATTATTCATATTTTCTGACACTCTTAAAGGTTTGTTCACAATCAGTGAGACAATTTGGATGGATTTATAAACACAAGACACTTGTCATAGTTCAGTATGAGACACAAATGGATTGCTTTCTGGTTGCTCCTTTGCTGGATCACTTGTTGCAAAGAAGCTAAATTGATCACCTTACTGCTAAAGGCCATGGCTCATCACCCCTGACTTTGTTTGGCTTCTCAAGCTGAACAGATGACCGAACATGACTTTGGTCACCTCGGCTCATTGTGACAAAATCAGCGATTAGGGTTGGATATTGTTTAGGTTTTTAAGAATATGATCTTTTTATCCATTGCATCTGGCTCTAATCTTACTTAATCCCCATTCATATTATTTGACAAAGACAAAAAACTGAAACTTTCATTTCACGATTATCTGGGACAAAATAATTTTAATTCGAAACATTACCCAACTAATGAAAACAATATGCTTAAAATTCTCTCGAACATACTGAAATCACTTAACTTTATATGTTGTTTCGAAACATTTTCTTAGTTCACAGAAAAGACACACATCTTCTTTTCATGAACATTGTTTTTAGTGAATAACCAGCAATCTGAAATGAGGGAATCATAAATCATAAGGTCCCCCTGCATGAAAAAGGCTTAATTAATAAAAATAGCAGCATTGTGTGAGTCTGATCTCCTTCTTCTTGGTAATTCCTGTATTTTCTAAAATCAGGCCCTATTTTTTACTTCCAAGATAGCGAGCTGGACAGCTTTTTAAAGTCACTCACATGACGATATTCACGATTATCCCAATAAAAAAAAACTTGTATTGTGCCATCCCTGTTGCATTACATTGCAATCAGTGTCTACAGTGATAAATGGCTTATCTCAGGCAATGTTTAACCTTTGCAAATTATTTTCACTACTGTGCTGACAGAAGTGAAACCAGTGTCTACATATAAGGCACTGTAGGATTAACCCAACTCGCCAGATGGTTTGTCACACAGAACCATCTAAGATTACATTATTGGAGAATGTTTGAAAAAGTTTTAAGAAAGTTTCTTAAAATTTAAGAAAATACTTTGAAGGTCATTCGCTGAACCATCCATCAATCAAACTCCTACCAAAGTAACTTCTGAGAAGAGCAAAAACAACATTTTCCTCGAGAAAAGCCTTCAGTGTCATTCTTTGTTCCTCTTTCAATAAAGGAATACTCTCTAGTTAAGATATAACTGATGCTATTGCAGCATCTATGCTAACCTCCTCCGGTTTAGCACAAACAGCGCCCTCTCAATGTCGTCTCACATACACTTAAGCCAAGTTCTTAGCTGACAGTAGCTCCTCAAAGGACACTGGCTTCCCTGACACAAATACATCAGAAATCACACTACAAAACCAAGAAGACTCCTTCTCAGTAGTTGCAAAATGAACGCAGACTCCAGGTGGGACTTTTCCAATTTATTCCAGAAAGACATCCTTGGCAACTGCCCTGTTTCCCCAGGATGTCTTCATAAAGCTGGTAATTGCAGGTAATGAAATGTAAGCACCAACAGAACAGGATCGTTTTTAGACTTTTATAAAAAAAGAATAGCACATGTATGCTTCATACATTTGTCTTCATTTATTTTACATTGTTATGTGTATAGCTTTGAGACACTTCAATAAACAACACAAAACAAAAATAAATGAAATGAGACGTTTGCTGAACTCAACAATGCAAATTCTGACAGTGCAAACATACGTAGCAATGTATCGGAACTTCCACTTTGGTGTTGCCTCATACTGTTGGTCTTTTGAGTCATCCAACTCCAGGTAAAATCACTGACCATTTGTGCTAAAGCCTGAGTTGAGTTACGACCCTTTCTAAAATTGTCCTGTTGAAAGCATAACATTTGCACTGCTGACTCAGGTTTAGGTCATGTGATTCAAGTCCAAGACTCTCATAGGATTTGCTTTTTTCTTTTCTTGCTTGTTGACACTGACAAATGCTATCCACTACACCACAGAGGTGCAGGCTTTGGCGATAAAATCTCTTCACAAAACGATGTTCATACCAATGTAAAATGAGCCAACATAGGCTGACCACAGAAAACATTGTTAAGCCAGGAGTTAGGATCTGTGCAGGCATTCCTCACTTCTTGATTCTAGTTAAACAGCTTCGCTCATTGCAGAATTTGGTGCTGACGTATAACATGCTTAAATACAAGTCCTTAACAGCGTATTTACACTAGACTTGCTTGCCTAAAATTTTTTTTTAATTGCTTTATTTTTTGCTGAAACAGCTAATTGTGTGCCTCGACTAAGTTCGGTTCATGGCAAATCATCCGAATACCGATAAGAGCTTATGAAGACATGGATGAATGAGAGCATAAGCTGATAATGTATTTCACTCCTCATTCATTTTATGAGATTTCTTATCTTGAGTTATTCCTGGCCACCTGTCTCCTCATCTCTGCCTGTATCACTTTATGAGTTCTGGGTTTATTTGCTGCAATTTGATTACATACAAACTTTCAATGAACTAACATTACTGTTTGCTTGGTAGAAAAAAAACACATGTATTTTTCAGTTGGCATCATCCCCCTAGTTTGAATGGCAACGGCATAAAATAACTGAACAAACTCTCGTGAAAAATGAACTCTAAATTTAGGCAGAATACAACTCGGTTGGTTTCCATTCAGACTTGTGTGTTGTGTGTAGTCTGTCAGCCACTTCCAGCTGTTATTCTCATGAGTGGCCATCAAAGTGACAGATAAAAGGCTAAAAAGCTTCCTCTCTCGACTCATAGTGGTGATTATAATGTTTTTACTACTGCAATGCCCCGGCTGCACATACAGCAAATGATGTGTCTGACGACCAAACTGTTATTTTCAAACTGTTATTTCAAAAATAGTGTATTATCTTTATTTAAAATCTATTCTGCTGTGATCCCTGATTTTTTTTCTGGCAACTTCATTCGGAGTGTGTGAACTCCCGACACAATAATGATCAATTTAGCCAAAAGAGAAAAACAAAGAGATGCAGGTCTTTTGTCAGACAGATCTAGACAATAATAATCATCTGATCATTTCAGTGCTAGGATCTGGGGGAGTTTCATTGGCAGTTTCTTGACACTGAGATTTAAATTGAGAAATGTTGTGGTAATCATCTTATAACTGCTTTTTAATGAAATGATCTGTAACTTCATTAGCTCCATCCATCTGACTGTTATCTCTCTGAAGAGACGGATATTACAGTAAATAATGACTCATCATCTTCTGTTCCGCTTTATAATTGTAAAACGCTGCAAATGCTGATGTTCTGTCAGAATGCATTCTGTACATCCATGGGAATAAGCACAACAGTCAGCTGTGCTAGTTCATCTTTACTGCAGTTGCATTGGAAGTGTGAAGCACTTTCGGATATGAACGAGACACTGAAATTGTTTTTCCTGTCAATTTGGATGATACAGTGTTTTTGGATGGAATAAAAGGTTGCCTCAGAAGATAGACAAGCCAACTTGCCCTGACACTGCCTGCGATAGCAGACTCATTTATCATGACCAGCTTCTCTCAGCCCTGCTGGAGTACTGGGCAAGTCCAGAGCTACTAACACTGAGGGGCTTACTTTATCACTGCGTATGAAGGCTGCATACCCCTGATATAGTAAACATTTTTATACTGCAGGCGCTAGATATTTTGATAGAATTATAGGGAGGTAGCCTTGAGAGGCAGGTAGAGGAAAAAGGGAATACTTGAAGTTTGGCTCTTATCATTTACTACAGTCTAGACTTTATTTATGTTGATCTGGATATGTGGGGGCACTGAACAGAAACTGATTGGCCAAAGTTGTAAAGTCATAGAAAGTGGAAACAAGAATGATGACAGAACTTTGGCAGTGTTCCGGTAAATATTTATTTTTCATATTGATTTGAAACTTTGAATTAAACTTTAAACATGTAAAAATGAACGTTATGTAACTTTGCAAGACACCATTCTTGGCTTCTGGAGAATGAGGATTTAGTTCTTAATGTGTATGCTTGGTCTTGATTAGTTAATATTCCATATGCCAATTAAGGATGAGTTGTTCCTTGCTTTTTATTCATTTTATTGTTGGAAACATAATGCCATCGTTTGTAAAAAGAAAATATAAAGTTGTTCCATGTTTCTTTGGTTCAATATTTCCGACTAACTAATTTCTGTCTCTCCAATAAAATGAAATGCCAACACTTGGGTGATGATATGTGGATTTCTCTGAAATACACAGAAAAAAGCTTTTTATTTGATTCCCTAGTATAGACAACTGTACAAGGAAACTGAAAGTCAGGGATTGCTCAACAGTTGGTAAATACCACAGAAACATTAAATCAGTTTTAGGTATTGTCACATTGTTTAAAAGTATTGGCATATGTGTGCACATGGATGTATCCAAGCAGACTAAAAAACAAAAATTAAAAACAAAATCTATAAGCTATAGAATAAAAAAAATCAATGTACAGATATTTTCTCACAAACAGCACATCATTGCAGGTGACAAACCAACATTTTTATTACAATTTTATAAGGGAATTATTGGGGCTGCTGTATGGGCTAATATTGACACCATGTTAGTATTTATTTAGGTCAACTGACTGTGAGCATAAAAAAATAAAAACATTTGAAAAACACAAGCCTTTCCATTAGATTCGGCATGGTGCTTGTCCTGCTGATTTTGTAGATTTGCACTCTGGTAAATAAAATTGTGCTGATCCCGAAACTCACATTAGTCTCACACCATGTAGTGTGTCTCCTCGTTTCACAGCAGGAACTTCCAATTAAGTAAAAATTCTCCAAAACAAATATCATCAGCGTGAGAGGTGTTCATCATCTCTACTTTCAAAAAGTTTATTTTCTCCTCTGCCTCCCTCACACAGTGGATCTTTTTTAAACTTCTCATTGGTTTGTATGTTTATTTAGTTTTTGCTCGGCCATTTCATTTCATCTAAACTTGTTATTTACACAGAAATAATGATTTGTTTATCTGTGCTTGCTTTGCTTTATTTGTTCTGTCTGCTTATTGGACTTTGTTTTCAACAACTGAAAGGATTATCACTCTATATAAATATTCCATTTACCAAAAAAAACAAACATAGGCAGCCCGCATCATTTTTAATAACCTATTCAATTGGAGTTCCCTTTTTCCTTCTGTAATGCCAGGCTTGTTCCTGTCCATCAGTTTTTGTTAACCAAAAAACAACTGCTGCTTTCAATTAATACACTACAGAGATAGACAGATTTTCAGTTAAATTAAACTGGCTATTCTTTCATGTTTGAATGAAGTGTGTTTTTCAAAGGAGTCTGGTAGGTTTGAGGAGAGCGTAACGACCGTTACCAAACCAGAGTTGGTGGTTGTTCGAATATTGGGAAAGAGCTAACCAAGATGGTTTTTATGAGTTTTGTTTTGTTTCTGTCAAGTTTAAATTAAGTGTATTTTACAATCAGCCAACAATACCAACAATTCTATTGTATTCCATTCTACAAGAACGTGTGCTCTCTAAATGCTGTGAGGGATGCTTGACTCCTCTCAGAAGGACATGGCTTTTAATAACCGTTCTACCAACGAAGCATTCCAGACGTTGAGAAACACCCAATGTCAACGTTTGCTTGCTGTCTCCTGGACAGAAGTCCTGTGTTTGTTTGACCCATCACCTACCACTCTTGCCCGTCCTGTGTGGACTATCTGGCTCTTTATACTACGTCAGTTGCTCTATCTGTCGACTAATGACGCAGATTGGTTTACATTTGAGTAAGTTGAAAGTGTGGTGCATCATCATCAGACGCCTAGAGTCACTGATCAACAGTCAGTATTTGAAGAGTTGGAAGAGAGACAGGTTGCATTTATGCCATTAAAAAAAGAGAATCACTTACTGACAGTTTTTCCACCTTGAAATTGTAAATGTCTTTTATTCAGGATGACTGCAGTCTGCATTTGTAGTATGCAGAGTAATTGCTGTCAAAGGTAATTTTGCTTTGAGACTGTTGTTTAATTATTATGCAGTCAGATGCAGTAGCTATGTGGTCTTTGGCACAGTTAAAGTTTTTGAATTGAGTTATTGTTATTGTGGTGTGCATACCAGTTTGATTGGTTTTACAGATTATGACTCATGCTTTATTTAAAAAAAAACATATTATCTCGTTTTGAATTTAACTAAGGAGAGTACTATGTTTTACATTTTACAAGTTACATTGTTGGTGCAAATATACTATCTTTAACCATCTTGAAATCCAACTAAGTTAATTTACGTAGATTTTACATTTTAAGTTTAGTATTTTATATACTTGATGAAGCCAGTTTAAGTGTTTGAATTGAGTTCTTGTTATTGTGATGTGCATACCAGTTTGATTAGTATTATAGATTATCACTGATTCTTAATTGTTTTTAAAAGTATTCTCTAGGTGTGAATTTAGCGAAGTAGAGTCTAGCCATACTATGTTTTACATTTTCCAAGTTCCATTGCTGGTGCAAGTATACTATCTTTAACCATCTTTAAATCCAACTGCGTTGACTAAGGTATATTTTACATTTTACATTTTAAGTTTAGTATTTTATATACTGCATTGATATTATGTTTATCAGCTCTTACTTACCTGATAAAGCAACAGAAAAAGTGTTAGCTCTTACAGGGTTAAAACATGACATGAGTACCACAAAAAAAGTGGATTAACCACCTGATCTCTCCGCCCTAATTCCGCCTCTTGAATGGGATTTACAACATTGGGATGTTTGGTCTTTGATATTACATTTTTCTTCCATGGGATGCAGGGAAGAGCCTCTCTGCTGTCTGTCCAGTTTGCTGGACCAGACAGAGCTATCAAAAAATCCTAGTCCTAGTTATAATCGTGTAAAATAGGGGCCTCTATTTCCCATGGTTGCTTTTGATAAATAACATGGATTCATTCATGGTGAGTACTCATGCCAACTTCACCAGTGCAACTTTCTTCTCTAAATAATTGTTAGATCTCAGAAGTCATCTCTTATGTATTAGCTCTGTATATTAATGGAGCTGGAAGACGGTCTGCGCTACATGCACGGCTGATTCTGGTCCAGCACTTTATAAACTTCTTCAAATGGAAAAAAAACGGAAATTACAAATTCGATTACTGTATGTACACACTGATTATGATACAGCCACTGTAGGTTGTTAGTCGTCTTGTATCGTCAGTTGATAATGAAGGCCTTTAGGAACAAGTCCTGCTTTGAAGGCAGACAAGAAGTCACAATGAAAGAGTGATATTGACAAATATAGCTTATTAACAGACAACATATTGTAACATGAGGAAGGATCTGTCTGGGTTACTGCTTGTCTATATTCACAAGAATCATTGTTAAGTAGCGTTTGGGAGACACAGCAGTATCTTGTGGGTATATCCTTATTTCTTTTGGTTTTCTTGGTTTTTAAATTGACAGCTATTTTTTTCCTTGGCTTATTGACTTCAAAGCCTGGTAATGGACTATCAGGGCACCTGAAGGGAAGAGTTGGCTGTTAGCAGTAGATGCTTTAACCCCCTTTGTTTTTGTATGTCATCCAAGCCCAAGGTTTGGCTCCTAGCATTGGTTGGCACCTGACACACAAACACACACAAGTCAAGGGAATTAACATAAAGGGAGGGGAGACGACGGCGACATGGGGATTAAGGCTTCATGCTGCATCACTGTCATAATCCATTAAACTAGCGGAAAAGGAGGAAGCCTGGACCTCAAACTGACACTTTTTGGAGGCAAGAAGGGATGCTTTACCTCTCTTTAGAGTTTATATTTAAACCACAGAAAAGTGTCTCTCAAAGGTTGGAGAGTAGTCATAAGTTTAGGAATACGGCAACAGCATGTTGGCTCCAGCATCTCGCTTTGGAGGGAAACAACTAAATAACACATGTTTTAGTTTAATGACTTTGAGTTATCTCAGATATAAAGGTTTATTACGGATGTACATATTCAGATATAATAAAGTATTACATGGGCCTTGGATGCACTGTTAGTCAGGAAGAGACGTTGTTTTACATTAATGGCTATATACAGAAGCGTAATTCTACTTCAAAATAATTCACTACATGTTTTGGGGAAGGAAGCTCTTTACAATATGCAATAATTAGGATAAATGTTCATAATGGGATGTTAGAACATACCAGAGGTCACTAAATTTGAGCTTTTACTGCAGAAGCCCCTACATAGCCCTACATAATTGAATAGATTGCAGCAGATTTTGCGCTCTGGAGGTCAACTGCTCCCGTTAGCGTGATGCTGAAAATAAGTGCAGTGTCGGTTCTATACACTTCAACACAAGCTCTTGATCTCGCATACATGTACACTGCAGAAACTTGAATTACTATCTTTATCTATTACTCTAATTATTTGTATCTGTATTATTCGGGCTCCACAGTGCATTCAAATGAATGTCGTCCTGAGAAAGATGATGCCAGTAAGTATGGTAATCCTTAACTTTAACAGAGTAGTGTGATAAAGATGACAGCTGTGTCATAATGCAGAGTGCCCCCTGTTAGCTTATATCTTCTCATTACCTCTTCCAGTGCCTCGGGGGTCAGAACTGGATCTTGTGAAACATACTTTCTTCTGTCTTCAGGCTGTATCTTTTGACAACTCGCTATGCCAGCATATGGTTTGCCCCAGGGTTCTAAAAAGCAGCCGTGCACAGATGCTGGTTTTCCACTTTCCCTTTGCTTTGCTATCATAGAAAATATACCACATCAGGACAAAAACACAGCCCATCTGGATTAAACACTATTATTACAAGCACAGACTCAAGCCACTATGTTGCCTGGTCAAAAACAAGCCTAACTTTATATTATTTGTGTTATTATTGGCTTAAGCAAAGGAGCAGTATGTAGGATTTAGTGAAAACCAGTGGGGAGGTTGCTGATTGCATCCAACTTAACACCCCCTTCCCAAGCCTGTCTGAGAACCAGGTGGCGTTCACTAACAAGCTAAATGGAATTAAACCTGCACTTTGCCAACTTTGAAAATTCCAAACTTTGTTTTAAAAAGAAAATCTGCATCTTTTATTAGAACAGCCAGGGTGTACCCTGCCTTCGCCCATTGACAGCTGGGATAGGCTCCAGCACCCCCGCGACCCTTAACTGGATAAGCAGGTTACGGAAGATGGATGGATGGATATATATATATATATATATATATATATATATATATATATATATATTCCCGGGCTGGACAACCTTCTGTGTGGAGTTTGCATGTTCTCCCCGTGTCAGCGTGGGTTCTCTCCGGGTTCTCCGGCTTCCTCCCACAGTCCAAAGACATGCAGGTTAGGTTAATTGATGACTCTGAAATTGCCCGTAGGTGTGGATGTGAGCGTGAGTGGTTGTCTGTCTATATATGTCTGCCCTGTGATAGGCTGGCGACCTGTCCTTCGCCCATTGACAGCTGCAACCCTTAACTGGATAAGCGGTTACGGAAGATGGATGGATGGATGGATGGATATATATATATATATATAGTGAAGAAAAACATTTAGACTTTTTCTCGCAAAATGAAATCCCTTGGTTTGGGCAATCCATACATCTGAGGCTACATTATTAATGTGAAATGGGGAAAATGTACAGTTTGAGCAGTATGCAATATTTCAGGAATTAGAAATGTTTTATTGCCGAGGTACGTTTGCACATACAAGGATTTGGTTTTGTGATTGCTGCATAAGACATCATTTATAAATAACAAATATTAAATTTACAACAACATATTATGAAAAAACAAACAAATTAAGAGTACGATAAAACATGATGTCCTCTTCAGATTGATGGGGACATCAGGGCTAAAGAACAAATTTTGTACATTTTGCTTTAATCATCATCAGGTACAAATATTAATTTATTTGAATTACACTTATCATTAAATGTTTATACATTATTTTGTTTCGTTCACTATATCTCTTTTCAGTTAGCAGATTTCAAGGATGTGAGAGAGAGGGAGGGAGAGAGGAGAGAGAGAGGAGAGAGAGATTCTATATGCATTATTGAATACTTCCTGTCTATGCACAGGAGCTGTGGGAGCAGCAGAGGGGAGTCCAAGGTCAGGACTGTGTGCCTTGTAATGTCTGGCTATCTGTGAACCAGCACGGGTCAGGCTGTAACAGTTCTAATCGGTTGTAATAGGATACATTTACTCCCCACCACCACCATCGACACAGTGCCTCATGAGATATTTTTGTAAACCAACATAAACGCAGGCCTACTCTTTAACCCTGGACTTATACGAATGTGACATAATGCCACTCAGCCTATGCTGTGAAGATGCTGAGCAGATCTATGGGTGCAACACAACTTATCCATTTTTGGATCTTCAAATGACTCTGACAGCGAGCCAGCAGGGGTCTTGCCTCCCTGATCTGTTGTTTATGTGTGTAAGAGAGAGACGGGGAGGAAGAGGATGAAAGGGAAAGAGGCAGACAGATAATCTGAGATTCTGAATATTTGGCTGGGAGCAAGATCAGCACAGATGTAGTCTAAATGAGGCTGAATAGTCAAAAATGACTGCGTGCTTGTTGTTTCTCTATTTCCATTTTTTTATATGCATATGCAAATTTACATCATTTTAGTTTTACTTTCCTCCATACAGCCATCCTCTTCACATATGACCTATAAACCAGGGTTAACTTGATGAATGCCATCTTATTATTTTACAGAAAAGAAAATACCACAAAATGAGCCAATTTCCATGAATTATTTACTCACTGCGCTCAACTGCTAAACTGCTTTGGTCTACAGCTCTCTTCCAGTTTTGTCTCACTTTGCTAAGTTTTGTATTTATACTATAAAACTCTTGCTATGCTTCTCTGCAGAGGGTTTTTGCCACTTCTAAAGAAGTTGCATAAGATTGATTGAACCCATTAATTACTTTAGTTTTATGTATGTTTATAAATATTCCATCTTTGCACTGCGTGAACTAAATTATTAAAAGTGACCCTGGGAATCTAATTCCAACAATATTAACAGATATAGTGTGCGCACAAGTCACTCAACGTGCGTGAGCTCTTGCACTTGAACTGATTAGACTTTATGCTACAAATACTTTTCAGTGCTTTTCCTATGATTTTGTGTACTACAGATATCGGCAATAATTAGCTGGCTGTCAAGTACCATATGTTCTGTGCTGGAACTGTGAAATCAGTTATTTTCCAAACGTTTGCTTTGGTCAGTTTGTTTCAGCTGAACATTCTGTTGCTAGTAGAAACCCTTACTTGCAGAGATCCTTAGCAGGTGCAGTTTAACCGACATTGTTACATCAAGGTTTTATTAGTAATCACTCCCTAAAAAGTGCACTTTATTTCTACGTCTGATTTAGTGTCAAGATTCTAAGGGATGTATTCACAAAAGGATAGACAAATACAGCCCCCGCATAGGATGAAATGAGCCCTGACTGCCCTGCCAAGCAAATAGCCAATCAGTGCTCCTGTGTAATTTCCATGTATTTGAGTTAGGTAACATGCATACTTTTCCCTGAAATTTTGCCCCTTTCTATGCAAATGAGCGTCATTGCAAAAACAGTCCAATTCTAAAAGATCAGTGCTAATAACCACATGCAGTTACAGTGTTATTATAAGTGTCCTCAGAGAGCTGGCGATATCTAAAGCACAAAGGGTGTCACACCCACACTTTACAGTGGTCATGGCAGCAGTAATTCTAGCTCAGCATAGGCATCGTCATACTTTGCTGAAACTCATTTTTTTTTGGGATGCATTGATAGGATGCAAGTTGTGTCATTGAGCAACACTTTTTATATTAATAATGCAAGAAAATGCAAGTATCTTTTGTCATCTTGGGGTCAAAATACATCAATAATTTAGTGATTTTTTTCAATCAAAGTCTGCCAGAAAATTTCTTTAGACAGTCACAAGTCCCATTGGGGCAAGGGCTTAAGTATTGTAAAAACAAACATGGCAGTAATACCTGGTTGTTTTTATTATGATCAATTGATCTTCTATCCTTGTCCATATCTGTGTTGTGGGCAGAATTTGGTTTGGGCACCTCTGTTTTATCAGCAGGCGTGTTGAAAAAGGACAATTCAGTGAAAATGATGGTTGACGACGTTGCAAACCATTTGACTTCCCTGATGGAAGGGAAGGTCAGAAGGAGACAGAGGTTTCCTTTGGGAGGAGAATGTTGACTGACAAATATGGATGGACTACTAAATGTGGAAGGCGTGTTGAGTTGTGCAGTGGGAATGAAGGTTATAGTGAGAGAGAGTGGCTGGCACTGATTATATGCAGAGGATGCACAGTTGTAAGTCCCTTTATTAGTTTAGTGGAGGTGGCCTGCTGCTTGGAAAGCTGTTGTGCCTACTACACTGTAGGTATACAGGTCCTTGATGCTACTACTGTATCATCTCATCCAAATATTATAAATATTATATTCCCACACTTTCCTTGAAGCCGTGTTTTCTGTGGATTGCTGCACTAATTTCTTTGACGCTCGTCATTGTGGCCACATCACACGCTTGAAGCCATTTCTGAATGAGATTTTAGAAAGCTTTTATGTGGCCTGTCTTTGAAGTGAACAGCATCTCGGATGGCATATATTCCGCCATTTGTTTTGAAGATTATGTGAAACCTCAAGGCATATCCTGCCCAAATTATGCCTGAGTCATTGGCATTTAACCTAACATGAATAAGCAATTTTAACACTCACATTCAGTCATTTCCTATATTCATATATTAAGTAGAGGTGGAAAGTTTGAGAGATAAAATGCATTGCATCGTTGCAATGCAATGTTGCGTCGCTCAATGATTCTGAAACCCACTCTCTCGTTTTGCGGTTTTCCCTTAGAATAGTTCCCAAAGGACTAATCATTGACTCTTTTTTTCTTTTCCCCCACACACACTAGGTGAACGGTATATTTAGGTATTTCTTGGCAACCAAACAAGTTGTTCCCTCCAGAGAACAATGTGCTCCAGCAGTTATTTGGATCCAGAGATTGGCTACACTATTGGTCTTTTTTGGAAGGTTTAATGATTTTCAAATCGGTGCAAAATTGTCCTTACACCAAGTGTTGTAAGGCATGCACACCTGATATATTGTATTGACCCGCTCTGTGTAGATCAACTGTGTATCAAAAGGTCTTGTCATGCCTCAAAAATGAATTTAGTAACCTCAGTGATAGCAAAAAGACATCTGTGGTGAGAATGATAATGAAGGAGTGGGAGGATCAAACAGAGCATAGGAACACGGCCTACGAGGGTTACTAATGAGGAAATATTATGGGGATACGGAAAGTCTGTTGCACTCTCGAAGCAGAATGAACTGATTCAGCTCTCAGAAGTGCACCTTGTAAAATGTGAGAACCACTAATGCAGATAACACCATTGACTCCACCGGCTCCTTTTCATGTTTTCTTGCCACAATTTGTCACATTCCATGAATGCTCATAACTTAAAGTAAGTAAAGTGAGATTGAAGCCTAGAGTCTGTATATCAGTGTAAAACACTAAAAGTTCCACAAAACGGCAGCCAGTTAGAGAAACTTGACAATTCAGTGAAAATATAAATGCAAGTAGGACAAATACACCTAAAAAGATGCAAATATTTGAACACCAGCACTATGTTTTATTATTCATCAGTTTTTCTTCCTATCCATCATGTTATGGCACTGTTCCTCTGCAACATTCATCTCTAGGCTTTAAAACTAAGAGAGCTTCCAGGAGGTTTTATAAGGATATGGTTGCAAGTGAACACGCTGCATGGTTAAGAATGTCAGAGCTTGACATTCCTGCAATGTGACACTTTGTGCTAAAAACCCGTCCTCTTTGCCACCCAATAACCCATTCAGGTACTTATCTTAATGCTTTCTAATCCTCGCTGCTTTGCACTTCCGCACTTGTTAACTTTAAAGATATTTGAAAAAAGCCGGATATAATGAAGAGTGAGCACAGCCTTCAGTGTAAAAGAAATCCAAGATGCATTTTTATCGGCACAGTACAGGGAAATATGAGTAGATAGGTAGTATATTGGCATGGTTTTCCTCACATGTGAATGTGAAAGTGTGTGTAGGTCTCTGCAATTTATCCATCTTGATAATACTGTATGTAGTGTGTATTATTTTAACGGTGCAAACAGGTTTCTGTATTGTCCTTCTCACAGCGAGGTGATTGATTCGCCCACCTGGATAATGTAATGTATGTAGACGACCCCCTCTTGTGTTTGTCCCCTGAGCTTATTCACACATAATGCACTTTACACTTGGACGTAATAGGCCTCATCAATTATTTAACAGGGAAGTTTATGTATATCCCTAACTAGGGGAGGGTGCCCAAAGTTAAGAGAATCTCTCAGGAGCTTTGTATGGGTTTGCATGATGATGCATGTGTGCTTTTGGCTACATGTGCACACACACACACACATGCATGTGCCCTCCCTTAATGTTCGACAGTTATAGTGCATCACTCATCCGTTGGATGGAAGTCTCAGAGGCTGAAGGCGGAAAATTGAATGGCTACGCAGAGCCACAGGGATTTACTACTGAGTGGACAGTCCACTGGCCAGCTGCTCCGGAGAGGAAAGGCTGCATGGCATTTAATACTATTGATCAGCAATAAAATGGGAGGGCAAGGCACAACAACTCCTTAGGCATGAAGGAAAGGTTAGCCTCACCACTGCCGCAGAATAATCACTTACAGTAGGTACTACATTTGAACTGTTTCCTTTCTGAGCCTGAACGTTGGAAATGCTTTGATATCTCATCGCTTTAAAAAGACAAAAGAACAAACACAAATTGTCTGATTCGGTTAGATAGACAGGGATATGTTGTCCAACCCAACATTAAGTTTCCAGCCCATGTCCATTTTGGATAAATAATCTAAAATCTGTATGCAACGGCTTTGGTAACAACTTGAAAATGTTTGTTGTTATCGGTTTTATTCATCATTTCACTGCAATATTTCAGTGTCCAATGATGTGCAAACATTTGTTATCCAATCAGCAGTGAGCTTCCATATCTGAGTCGCAGGGTAACATCGTGCATACTTGAGCAGGATTTAAAAGCTGGGGCTATATAAATAAATTCTGGCAGAGGGGTGACTGCTGATGACGAAGGTGTTAAAAATAAATGGAGTTGGACACGGTTAGGTTGCTGGTGGGAAACCGCTAGAAACATGGTGCCACAAACTACATGAATCCAGCTAAGCTTAATTCGACACCATGTGTTTGAAGACTTTACAGTAACGCAGTAGCAGGGAGTGTTAATTCAGGACAAGACAAATAGTAGCAAGTAATGTATCTCATTTATCAGTCTATTAATGTGTTGCTAATAAAAATACAAGCAAATCTTTGGAGATGTAACTTCCCCATCTTCCTCGGGCGCTGCGCAAAAATTTGCTCTTGTGTCTGTCTCATCCATTTTTGTGGATTTGTTCAGATTGCACATCTGTGGTCTTGTGTCTTCCCTGCCCAGTGACCATGTCTTGATCTGTGTCTGTGGTCACTGCTCTCTCTCTCTCTGTGTGTGTGTGTGTGTGTGTGTGTGTGTGTGTGTGTGTGTGTGTGTGTGTGTGTGTGTGTGTGTGTGTGTGTGTGTGTGTGTGTGTGTGTGTGTGTGTCCTTCCTTACACAATCAATCTTTGGGGACAGTTGGTAATGTTCTTAGGGGAGAGTACTGACCCAAGAATGGCCTGTTATCCACATCCACATTCACAGCAATCAGCTGTCCACAGTTTTGTGCAATATTTGCCGTGTCAATATTACCCCAGACATATTTATTTGTAGCTGGTAGGATGACAAGTGCTCAATCTGATCAGCTGCCAGTTTTTAGGATTTTTTGTTTGTAATGATTAAAGCCTTTTTTTGTGGACTGTCAGCCAAATCCCTGCTCATCTCTGCACTCATGCCCTGAGACCTCACTGGTAAAACTGGTATAACATATGGATCACGTTTTATGGAACAGGTATAGCTTAATGTGAATTATGTTTGACAAGTGCGATAGTGCCAATGCAAGACAGCGCCTGGGCCAGACGTATTGAACTGTAGATTAACTGAAAGTCTGCACAAATCCAGAAATATGCGTGCGCACACTTTTCATTAGATTTATAAAGCTGTGCATACACATTGTTAGGTTTATAAATCTCACTCAATTTGTGATTGTGAACATATGCATGAGCCTGAATTCCAATTTTACAGTTAGTCATAGATGAATGTAAATACATCCTTAAACAACTGTTTGATTAGGAATATATGTCACCTACCTGAAAATGAATAATCACACGTACGTACTGTATCTCATTTATAGTCACCAGAGAGGTAATCAACAATTGTTTTGATTATAGCATTCATATTGAAACAGACTTTATAATTACACGTATAATGTACATTACATTACTATGATGTCTAATATGGACTACAAAATAATCTGCATTGTTTCACTTTAATTAGGTCTCTCATTTACATTTCCACTTTGCCCTTTCACACTGCTTGCTCGAAGAAAAGTGAGCAATTTGTTTTTAACTACTAATTAATGTGTTGGAAATGACATTAGCATAAGCATGATTTTATGCTTACTTATTGTGTTTACAACTGGCCCCTTGGAGAACCACAGCATGAAAGTACCATGTTAGTGATACTACTGTGTAGGAGCCCTGTGGCTCAGCACATAACAACGTAATGAGCCAAAGTGTTGTGTGTCTCTTTACTCCACTCATCATGCAGCGCACAGCCAGGCCAGACTTTACCGCTTTAGCTGGCTAAGAATTAAATATTTTATACTGTTGCATTATATGGGAAGACATTTCTTTCTCCTTTAACTCTTTTTCCGTCCCGCCACGTACGTCCAGTCATATCACTTTAAATCTTATGATCAGAGTTCTACATTTCAGTCTTTATGCTATCATTCAGATGCTGCTTGCTAGCCGATATTTTGTATATGCTTAGTAAAAGCCAATTGTGTAATTGGCTTAAGTAATGGACGAAAATCCGTCCACTCATTCCAACGAGTCCCTGCCTTCAGTCATATCAATACCATTTCACGTGACCAGATAGAGCTGATGTACACTCTCATTAAGTCTGCGACAGTCGTTTGAAGCTACTACGCTTCCTTTTGATTTTTGCCTTTCAACGTTGCTGCTGTTTGATAATGGAACACAAAGAATTTGAGGCTCTAGCAAATATCCAAGAGCACTCAGGTCTTAGCTTACAGCTCAATACAGGTTGTATAGCCTATCTATGACCGTAGTGAACATAGTAAAGTTTGTGTTTTGTAAAGGGTCGCGGCTACGCTTGAGAGTCGACAAAACTTGTGGCTGTGTGTAAATAACCACAGTGTGAAGTCCAAGCAGTGCTGCTTATACACACAATAAATGGGCTTGCCCAGGGCCAATTACCAGCTGGCAGAAAAGGGCAAGACTGCCTCGCCCCGACATCACATTTATTTAGTTTTTCATTAGGCCACATTTGAATGAACTAGGCAAAAAGTACTGTGGCCCACTGAACTTCTTTTCACAAACTACTTTTGTTTCTACCTCTTCCCCGAGGGATCCATTTGTTTATTCTGTGTGCTCAGTTCTTATTTTTTACCTGCAATAGGTATTGGACGGATTCAGACTTGTTTTTGCTTAAGTCACGACATGCACAGCATAGCTTTATGATACCGTTCATCATTTGACTACGCAGTGCTACACTAGGACTTATGGCTATATGAGAGAACAGGTTGGGTCCTATACTGCTCTAAACTATAATGGCAACATGTATGGAGCGAAGAACTCTGCAAAACATAACATTTACATTTTAAAACAGCTTGCCAGAGCTGAAATGTGTCTCCCCTTTGAACCCCAAATTACTCACAAATTGTTGCACACATTTGTAAACCCTACTTTTAATTTCTAGATCATGTAATACATATTTGTGACCATTTTGTGACAACATTTCACTCCATAAACATGTGCCTAGAGAGGGGGAATAAATTAAGGACTATGGATTAGGTCACGCTTTAGGTTATCTGATAAAAATATCACATAATCTCAATTTCAATCTTGCAACATGTTCACTAACATGAATAGAACGTTTACTGTTATAGAGATGTACTAAAGTAAGTTTGCCTTAAATCCCTTCCAGGCCCTTTTTACTTAGTCCCATCCCCGATTCATGTTATTTATATATCTAATTTGTCTTTTTCAAACTTGTCAGAATTATTTATTTATCCCCATAATACAATATAGAAAACCTTACAAACTTAGCTCACTTTTCATAAGATGTGACGTGCGAATACTTGATCCTTACTCAGTGTTTTTAGAAAGTTGCATGATTGCTTTTTGGATAGTGAGTTTGTGTCTGTGTTGGGGGTATTGCAAAGGTTTTTCAAACATACTCATTACTTGCAGTGCTTTAGGCTAACATCATGTTGCAGCATCCTTTCTCTGTTTCCTTGATAGGCTGACTATGAACTTGATGGCTGTCAGGCCTGAGTATGTTCCAAAAGTCAAACAGCCAGGCTATTTGTCATACGCTGTGTCTCTGCCAACCTGACAGTGATTACCCTGGATCCCTCAGCAACCACAGTGAAAAGCTGTGGTGATTATAAGAACATCAAAATGTAACATTATTCAGCCTGAAACAAAGTGTTGTCTTTCCTTCCCCGAAAGTTTGTCCCCCCCTGGGATGTTTGTTAAATCCGATCTCCACACTTCATCTAATCAGTGTAAAGTCGGCTATCCGTCTATGCAGGTCCTTCAAATTAGTTTTCTGTCTATGTTTCTGGGAAAACACAGCAGCCCCTTCACTCAGCTTGCTTGTACTATGTAATTTCGACTCATCTGTCTTTTAAAAAGCATAAGCAGTATTTTTAAGATGAGGTATTACCATGTGTACCTCCTCTTATATACGATGGTCGACAAATATCAGCGTCCTGGTATTGTGCTTCCTGTTCACTGTCACACTGTCATGGCTGATTGGGACACTTAAATACCATGTAGCTATTGTTAATAATATTAGTAACACCTCGGCTTTTCCTACTATGACGCGCCAAAATATCTGCTGTGACAGACACTTATGATAACTGTATCAATATCATGTATTAGTCTGCAGCCGTTTCCACTGTATTTCTTTTAAGCTCATTTTGAGGACATGCAGCGAGGCATCTGCGTGCAGACACAGCTAGATATCATAAAAATAGCACCGTTAAATCTGTATGAAGGTAGATATATTGAATCCACCTCAGTGCTTGCTGGGAAGTTATTTCGGCATAATTAAATATACATCAAGGTTTTTTAAGCTACTGTTGCAGAGCAAAAGCGTCAACAAGCTTTGACTTTACTGATTCCATCCCCGTGGAACGCTACATGACACATGCCTTATCCCTGTATATACCACAGAGCAGCCTTGTGTTCATAAATAAATGATTGTCTGAAGTGCAGATGAATCATGCAAACCTATAACTCAGTATGTTCTCATTCTCTGCTGCCAAAGGCATTATGTAGACATAGACGTTAGGTTCAGCCAAGATCAAAGAGAATTCTATACACTTGACCACTAAGCTCCAATATATCTGAAGAAGGTAAAAAAAACAAAAACATATTAATAAACTGATACATCTTGTTATTCAAAAATCCTATCCCATGTTGGGTAATCAGGTTATACATACTGTGAGCTAGTAAACTGGACACATAACCCTTAACCTGAAGCAGTTGCAAACAGTATGTGATCAAATGACTTATCTTTCATCCCTGTGACGACAGACATATTTACAGTGCTGCCTCTAATCCACAGTGTCTGTCGCCAGCTGTTTGCAATGGATCTACTGTGTAATTGTATGGGCAGCCAACTTATGGATGTCATTTGCCAAAATAATTGCCCCTCTTGATTGAAAAACGGCTAAAGAATATAATGCCATTTTAAAGGACCAGGTGCACTGCAAACATTATTTCAACATGATGTTATTGCCGCCAGAACGAGTGCCAAACACATTCAATTATGTTTTTATTGACGCCGCAATGAAGTCGGATGCTTCCATGGCCTTCCTAGTCTACTCTTTCTAAACAATGAACCTCATTGAGACTATATTAAACACAAACTGTTCATTGATGAAAACATATTAAACATCCAACCTCACGCAATTCAAAACTTAAAAAGCATTTAAGCTATTCTGCAGACAAATAATCTACTCATGCAAGGTAGTTATGTGCAAAACTCGGCTGAAAACAACACAATGACTTTTTAGCAAGAGTTAAGGATAATGTGTGCTACAGGGAAATGTCCTAGGTCCTTTGCTCTTTCTGTTATACATTTATGACTTGAAATCTGTTTGCATATGTCATTGTTTTCTCTATGCGGACGACTTGGCTTTTACTGGCTTCCCATAAGAATAAAGACATGAATTAGAAACAGTGAACTGATGAATGAAAAACATCAGTAACTGACTGAAAATGAATTGCCTTTGCACCTTTGGAAAACGGAATCTACAGTATATTATTGCCTTCTTAAATCAGGTTGAGTAGATTCTTGGAGCTCAGTATTACAGTGGGCGACACTAAAACGTGTTTAATTCTTGGGCTCTGAGCTAGACAGATCCGTGGGTGGAGAGATTATGGGACAAAGAGTTATTACCAAGGTGAATCATACAATCTTATTTCAGGCCCAGTTTTTGAATAAGCAAACCCTGAAAATGTTAATCTCTGTTTTAAAACAGCCTTACTTTGACTATGCCTGTACTACAAGTTAAAGTTGCGGCCCCCGGAGGACTAAAACTAAACTTCAAACATCTCAAAATAAACTAATAAGGGTGGTGTTGAACGTTGGCCCTTTCCAAATCAAGGAATTATAATTGTTGACGGTAGAAAATAGGGTAAGGCAGCTGAAATTTAGACTTACTCATACGATCTTGGAAGGTTTTAGGCCAATTTAAAAAAAAAAAAAAAAAAAAAAAAAAAAAAAAAAAAAAAAGAAGCTAGTTGGGGACTGTAGTAAATATTCACTGAGTTATGTTTTTGTGTGAAATTCATGTTTTGTTTGTCGACAAACCGATCCTCACAGCATCGTACGAAGTTGCGTACCTGATCGCAAATCATTCATTGAGTTACGTTTTTGTGTGAAATTCATGTTTTGTTGGTTTTGTTCTTTGCACACAGTGGTTTTGTGTGCAACTGATGCATGGTTCATTTTGTGCACTAATAAAATATATACCTATGTTTTGAAGAAATCATATTTTATTTTTCCAATTACGAAGGGTTCGGTGAATGCACTGATGAAGCTCGCAGGGTTCAGTACCTCCAATGAGGTTAAGAACCACTGCTCTAGAGGCATTGCCACAGACATGCCATGTAAATTTAAGTCATGTTACGGGGGAAAAATAGCAGCCATATCAGCCTGGACACATTTCTGTAATGTTGATTAACAGTCACAAGAATTCTCATTGCAGTCTGTGAGGTGGAACTTGAAAGAATAGGGAGTGTATTTATTTACGTGTCTGTCGGTGGTGGTAATCTAGGCTTTTTTTGTTGGCAGCCAGCATTTGAGTGCCTGTTTGTCTGTGTGTGAGGTGGAGAGAGTTTGTGTCCCAGGTTTGTGTTCGCTTTCATGTGTAAATATAATGATGAGTTATTGATTCAACACATTTAGTCTTTCAGCTGTGTGAGGTGATGTAGAGCAGATGAGCTGATGGTAAACAGATGTATCAAAGTTAGTTGTCAGGGCGGCTTTGAATGCATATTTTGAAATGAATAATGTTATTAAATAATGAATTACTTCTTTGTCAAAATAGTTTCAAAAGACCAGAAAGGTCTGATGTCAGCCCTTCTATTCCTGAATCCATCTTGAGCAAGGACATACATCATTAAAGTTTTCATTCCAGTCTAGAAGCCCTTAAGTAATGCAGCCTAGACGGGACATAACTTTGCTCTTAGCAGCTTTTTAGAGTGAAGGCCTTTTGATATATTCCAGAAACTAATTATATCACCAAATTGTGCAAGTTCTGCTGCTGTCTGACTGACACTCCAACAGCAAGACTTGACTGGAGTGTGTAATGAGCTATTCTGTCCATGCCCTCAAACAGACGTATGCAATCGTGTGCAGCAAACGTGTCACCGGCATAAAAGCAGTAGATATATTCCCACCCTTTAATGAATTATTAAAAGACCGCAATGATTGCTGCTCTTCTGTTTCCTGTCCTTTACGCCGAGTGAATTTACTGTGGTAATTTTGGTCTGATGTTAATGGAACTTTCATTTTTTCTCACATTATTTTTGTGGAAGAAACCAAAACCAAACACATGTTCTCAGTGCGTGTCCGCATTATCGCCAAGTGCTTAATAGATATTTCTCAACAATGAGACAAAAAAAAAAATATTTAAGATTTTATTCAGATGCCTGTTTTTGGTAATTTTATGACTTTTGTCAGAGGGCTTGTTTGAAATAGTTTTTTTTCTTCTTGTGACACTTACAGCAATAATTACATGAACAAGACATGTTGTTTGCACATAACTTTTGTTCCTGTTTATCATCCTCCTGACTGCTGTGGGGAGAGATCAATAGTTATGTCGTCTAATACAGCCTCTTGACTCTACTGGAAGCTTTCTTAGTGGAAAGTATTTTAATGCATTTCTTCTACAAAACATGCTTCTGCAAAATGCTGACTGTACCAATACAATCATATTAAGGGCTCATTTTGTGGGGTTCAGTAACTCATCATCCTATTGACTGTGTGCACTGTAGCCTATCGAAAAGAAGTGAGATCAAAGAAATGTTGCCTGAGGCTCATTGTACAATGAGAAGGACAGTTTGATGGACCAACTCTACTTTACAGCACTCCTGCTTAAGCAGTTGGAATAAGTATTTTCAGTGAGATGAGGCCATGTACCTGATTTATAATAATCAATTTATATCAAATGTATTTCAGATTTAGCATGTTTCTGCAGGTGTAATGACATTCTAAGCAATTGCTTAGTTATGGTTTATAGCCCATTTTTATGGATGAAGACAAAACCAGGACACAATATACTACTATCAAGGGGAATGTATGTTTTCAGAAAAGGAGAAAATAAGATTCTTTTTTATTGGATTGCTCGGAAAAAACCCGACACAGCTCTGTGTCTGTGTTCGTAAATGTATACATACATATTAGAAAACGTAATTTTGTATGGAGCTTGAAGAACTAAAAAATATAAAATTCAATCAATAATTCAATAAGAGATGAACAGATACTGATATCAGATAACAGTCTGATACTAACTCAAATAGCTGTGTCGGGTTATCTGTGACTATAGGTTGATCCGGTACCAGATAACATCATTTCAGTTAATAACAACTCAGTACATTTATATTTATATTTTTATTTGTTACATTTTGTTTTACAACGTTAGGAGAGGAATGTTTAAGTCAAGCCTGATGTTACCTAACACATAAACTAATGATCCCAGTCACTTTCACACAGTGAGGCATGAACATTATTAATTGAACACTGGTATGGGTATGGTTCTCTGTATCGAACGATACCAAAAGTCCAGATATCACTATCGGGACTGAAAACATAGAATCAGTGTATTGAATTGTAATGAATTAAATATATACCTAGTTAATTCAATTTCCCATGTGAATTGTTAGTCCTATCATTTTTTTTTGTTTTTGATCAAAGTGTCAGTGGCTGATCTTCACAATGGCTGTGTGCCATAACTTCTTAAACCAGGATTACATTACATTACATTACATTACAGTCATTTAGCAGACGCTTTTATCCAAAGCGACTTACAGGAAGTGTATTCAACATAGGTATTCAAGAGAACTACTAGTCACCAGAAGTCATAAGTGCATCTCCTTTCTTAAACAAGCATCTTAAAGCATAAACCAGAGCAAAAGTACAGTGCAGAAGCAAATTACTCCGAAAACAATAATTGCAACAGACTAATACGAATACAATAGGTGCTACAAACTAATACGAATAAGATAAGTGCAATAAACGAATACGAATACAATAAGTGCAACGAACTGATACGAATACAATAAGTGCAACAGCTGATACAAATGCAATAAGTGCTACGAGGAAGGCTCAGGGATTACACAGTCATTGTTGCAAATGCACAAAACCAGCAATTTTTCACCCCCGTCCCTCTGTTTCACATGCTGTTAATATTATTCAACCAACTGTAATGACCTCTCCTCTTTTCCCAAGGTGACTACCCTGGTGAACACCAGCAACAAAGGGCCGTCCAGTAAGAAGAAGGGGCGCTCCAAGAAGGCCCATGTCCTTGCAGTGTCTGTTGAGCAGGCTACCCAGAACTTCTTGGAGAAGGGCGAGCAGATCGCCAAAGACAGCCATGACCTCAAGGAGGAGCTCATTGCTGCTGTTGAGGATGTTCGTAAGCAAGGTGAGCCCGTTGAAGGTTCTGAAATAATCATTGACACATTTTTTTAATTTACAGATACTGAGTGCAACTCAACTCATCATCATTTCCAGCTGAAATAATTGGCACTGCTGGAACCATTTTCTGTGAAAGGACTGTGATGCCACTGTTGTTGTTTTTTTTTTTACATGGAAGGCTACTCAGGGAGAGTAATTGCTTTACAAATTGTAATGTTTGGAAGCGTATAAAGTGCTCTGACTGTCAGAACATGTCAAATGTTTAAAGTTGTGTGTGCTTTAAACAGTTTAAGAGTCAAGAGTGTCGAGGCAAATCCATTACACATAACAGATTAGTACCCATTAGTTTCGGGCTTTACTTGGTGCAGGCAGCTTCATAAATGTAACGAGCCTAATTCCGGAGTTTTACCCTAAAGTCATGCATCGTTAGAGCTTCGACTGTCTGTGATGGTGGGGAGCCTGGCTGAATTGTAAGACATTACGGAAGCCCATTTTCATTAGCAACAACTCTTCACTTCAACAAATTATTATCAGTCTTTCGGGGAGCTCTCGCTCTTATGGGTCACTTTCACAGTTTTCAAAGTTTCTTTTCGGTGCTGAGAGCAGGTCAGTGAGCCTTTATGCAAATCAGATGATTGGCCACAGAACGGAATTAGATTCCCCGTTCAATAACTACATCAGCAGGAAGAGCAAATGTAGCTCAGCAAACAGTATGTTGTGTTGTAGGTGTATTCCTCATCCTGCGCTGTCAGCTCCAGTTGGCCGCCGCTGCTGTTGAACACTGACTTGAATATATTTGCACTCAGCTCTTTTGAGGCGTGAAATAGACTGTTGCCACACAGGTCATCACCACAGCTGACATCAAACAAGGACAAGATCAATCTTCCGACCTGTTTGGCGTGTGAGCCAAAACCAAAGGACGGCTGTGTTAAAAAAGTTTTTGGAAGACTTTCTTTAAGTTTGGGCCTGTTTCGGACTGATGTGGCACAGCCTTGCATTTGTGTTTATGTATTTATACTCAGGATTATATATATGCCATTCAAAAAAGGCAATAAATCAAACTCAGGACCTGTCATACTCAGGAAAAAAAACGTTGGTTGACCAACACTAGAAAGGGAGATTATAGTTAAAACTCCACATCTCTTAACCTTTTACTGCCATTATGAAAAGATGAGCTAGCCCTTCAGTACAGAAGTGGGCTGCTGATGGGCCTCTCTTCATTGTCTCTTTGTACACTTTTTTTTGCTAGGCTGGATATAATTGCATTTCAGGGATTTTATTTTAATAATTAATAACGCCAGAAATATGCTATGTTCACTGTACTCAGCAGACTTTAAAAGTATATCTCCTTTTTACAAAACCTTAAGCAGCCACTAGAGTTGTCCCCAGATGACATCATCGGCCTAGTTAAGGTCACAGTGAATTGTTAAAACACTGTTAAATATGTCATCACCTCATCAGACCTGTGTGATCGTGACCTCATCATACCAAACCCCTTCACCTTGTCATGATTAAATCATAGATGCTGATTTCAGACCACAGAGGGGTTCAGTAATCAGGCCCTTTGTGCTGCCACTCTTCACTAGCATCACGGGGCCAGGCACACTTCTGGCACTATCAGCGCCGGTCTTTGTTTGAGTGCCAGCCTTGTGTTTAGATGTTAGGATGTGTCCGATGCATTTTTTCACTTACTATGTTTTTTTTGCCCTGTTTTAAGGCCTTTGTTTTTTTTTTACACCTTGCTCAGTATTTTTTATTAATGCTGAGAGACCTAGCACTCGCCCCTGTTGAGCGCAAGATAGCAACACACATTTGAATAAAGCATGGTGAACTGGAAAAGAGATGAGCTGCATGTTTTAATTTTGAGAGCTAGCACTGCCACTGTTGAACCGCTTCCACTTTACCAGTGACCCAGTGGGAAACCTTTTGCATTACTATGCAGAAAATAACCTATTTTCTCACTAATGGGTGGTTGTATACAAGCCTCAAAACAAAAATATTGGCGGTAAATATACATTGAAAAAGTAATTTGTGCTTCCCAGAACAAATAAACGTGAAATAAAACAATAAATATATGTGTTTATGCAGTTTGTATTAATGTTCAGAGCTGTTAGGGATGAGTTATGCAAAGAGACACAGGAACTGATGCTTTTCTGGTATGTTATATGATCCAAGGTGAAATGGTTGACTCACAACTAAACCTCTTTGCAGCACATTATGTCGAGGCACGGCTCAGCAGCCATGACAATTCTGTAAGGCTTCTAGGTTACAAGCCTATTGATTTCTGTGCTTGTGTGGGTTTGAGTCAACTGGGGCATGCAACATTTCAGATCTATTTCCTAACAAGCAACATCAGTTTTATGAGCTCTTAATTGGATGAAGCAAGTACGTAGTGGGCCTTAAACCTGTTATTTTACAGGGCAGACACAGAATGTAGGGACAGTCAGTCAACTCATTGTAGTCATACTACAACATCCGCTCTCTCTATCTTAAACTGGTGTTAAACAATAGAAACGTGCAGAATGTGTATCTACAACATACACACACAGATAATAATACACTGTCCGCTCTAGGCTAAGATATAATCATGTCACTCTTTTACAGTTTCCTTACAGTTTTCTCTCTTTCCTCTTGCAGGAGAGACGATGCGTATCGCCTCGTCAGAGTTTGCCGATGACCCGTGTTCCTCTGTGAAGCGTGGCACCATGGTGAGGGCCGCCCGTGCCCTGCTCTCTGCCGTCACCCGGCTGCTCATCCTCGCTGACATGGCTGATGTCATGAGGCTGCTGGCCCACCTTAAAATTGTAAGTGCGACCATCACCTTATTTTGAAACACATGTACGGTTCTTCTTCCAGTGTACTTCCTGAACTTTAATTCCACTATGTGTTTTTTTTGTGGTTGACACCGTGACCTCACAGAGTTATGAAGCCATGGGGTTACACTTATTGGTCATGTTGTGTTAGAGTTAGAATACTCATGATAATTGTAGCATACATTGAAATAACAGATTCATACCCAAATCTTTTTGCAGCTGATAGAATCAAGTGTATCAATAAGGCTTGCATGCACTTTGCTTAAGTACACTGGTGTGGTCAGTTGTTAAAGAAATGACGTCCTTTTGTTATTAAGCCCACATCAGCAATGTATGCTTTTATCCCAGCCTCTGCACACATTAGCATATATATGAGGCATGGAGGAATATCCTGCGACCACACACATCTGATTGTACTGTATTAATATCATACTACAGATCCCTGATGTGATTAACTACACATACCCTTCCCCACGCATCACCGTAGAGGAATCTATAGAACGCAGGTTTCTCAGTCCTTTATTGTGAAAATGGCTCAGGCGTGGAACGAGAAGGTAATACAGGGTGTTAGAAAGAATAATATGCAACTGGCATAATCTGAAACAAACTCAGGCCTCCATGCACCTTCATTCACTCACTGTCTCTCTCTCACACACACACACACACACACACACACACACACACACACACACACACACACACACACACACACACACACACACACACACACACACACACACACACTCACAGACACTCATAGTCCTTTTTTCCAAGCTTCGTTCTTGAAGCCCACAGAGGGGCTTAACTCTAGCCAGAATAAGCCCGCCATCAAAGGACACTTAAAAGTTATCGCTCTCTCTTCTCTCTTTTCCATTACATCTTGTGCATCACTTTCATTAGGGATAGAAATGAGTTCAGAATCAGAGTGTACCCGCATAAGGGGGCGGAGATTACTGAAGTGAGACCCAGTAAAAACTGGTTATTGCCATTTTAAACCCGGTTGCAATTGCATAGTGTTCCATTATTATTTTTTTTATCTTGAATGTATGTTGTTACATTTATGATTTGATGTATATTACAGAATCACACTATATAAATCAATGTATGCTAGTTTTCAGGTTCATCCACTGAGTTTTTTTGGGAGATCCATTCATTTATTTGTGTGTCCTTGTGTGTCCGTGCGTTACAGGTGGAGGAGGCCCTGGAGGGAGTAAAGAATGCGACCAATGAGCAGGATCTGGCAAACCGCTTCAAGGAGTTTGGGAAAGAGATGGTGAAGCTCAACTACGTGGCAGCTCGGAGGCAGCAGGTATCTGGAAGCTCCCTGTCTTCTGCTCTGTCTCGCACAGAATAATTTAACAACTCCTGACTTGTGTGTCGCATTCAGGTACAGGGAGTTCCCATAGGAGAAAGCTCTTACAAGTGTCTTCACTACAGCGATGTCTTAACTTCATATGTAGGTTGTAAGTGCACAGCAGAATATTGGTGAACAGCTGAAGATACAGTAAATGGTTTAATATTGTATGAGTTTAGGCTATTGTTTTAGAATGCTGTTGGCTTAAACTCAAAGGGCCAAAAACTGCAGTTTCTCAAATGGCCACTTAAAGCTGGCTCCAACAGCAATTCATCTCCATAGACCATAGAAAGTCCAACTTTACAGCAAATAAACATGTTTACAGTCTGGAACAAACAACCTTTTCTGAGCTTTATAGCTAATATGCCATTCATGAAAACTGTACAAGGGCTGAATATTTTTATAACTCAACCATTAAAAATGTATTCAGGCTTAGAGTTATGTAATATTTAAGGGCAAGGTTGCTTTGAGTGACAGGCGGTTTCCTTACCAGGTTACTAGCCGCTAGCTGTCTGCTCTGCTGCATCAACCAGGCCAACCACAGCTTCAGCGACCATCTGCATCTTTGCCCAGTTTTAGAGTTAGGCTGTGTTGTCAAGGTGGCGATGGCTGAAGTCACCCGCTTTGAGCTTCACAACAGCTTTTCACAAACCTATGTGTGACGTCACGTACACTCAATATTTCATACAGTCTATGATGTAGCAACAATCAGAGTTTTGCAGAGAGAATCCTGAGACAGTGATTAGAAAAAGTATTACTTAGTAGTTAGTGAAAAAATATTTGCATAATTATTTTCAATTATATCTGCTTTGCATTGTCTCTTTAAGGTCTGCTTTCATAGCAACAGACACACGCTGCCATCATGATGTGAATAACAAGATGATCTTTTTTTTCTGGGTGGGGGGGGCTTGGTTATTTAAGCAGGAAAGGAACCTATTTTGAATAAATTATTGTTCTAATAGTTGTGAAATTACTCAAACAGCAATGACAGTTCTAACACTTTCAAAGTGGTTTATTTCATAAATATATGTATGTTTTATTGTATAAGTTACAGCTGATAGAAAATACAAAGTGTACTTTGTAACATTTTAGCAAAACATAAATGGTGCTGGGTATAACTGGGTATAACTGTAAGTTTTTGCTGAAAACGCTAAGTAACTTAAGCTAGAAATAACTTCATCATTTAACTGTAAATCAGCAAATATCCACATCACTGCTTATTTCACCCAGGAGGATAACACATGAAAGTGTTGGAATATCACTATATCACAATATAACATGGCCCCCAGTGTGACAAAAAGCTTTCAGAAGATATTTCCAATAAGTGTCATGTTGGCACGTATCCACCCCGCTGAACTGTCCCAGAGCAAAACACTGAGCTGAATTCCATCCAGCTCGAGCGCTGCTGATCTGCTGACACTGCCCTGACTTTGTGTGGTTGGAACAATACCAATCCATCAGCTGGGACATGACCTTTTGTTTTGACAGGAAATGTCTCAAAATGGGATCAGGTCATGCTCTGCCAGACTCTACTGTGAATCATTGATTCCATCAAAGGACCTTTTTTCTGCTCTTGCCCGATACTATATAGATACTATATAGAAAATACATTTTGAGAAATACACTCTTTTTATGGGCTCTCTCTTAACTCCTAAATATGCACTGACTTTTCTTGAATTACTGACTATACATGTTTTTTAGTGCTCACTTGAGAACCTTTATCACCTCCTCAGGAGCTGAAAGACCCCCAGTGTCGAGATGAGATGGCAGCTGCACGCGGGGCCCTTAAGAAAAACGCCACCATGCTGTACACGGCCTCACAGGCCTTCCTGCGCCACCCAGACGTGGCAGCCACACGTGCTAACCGGGACTACGTGTTCAAGCAGGTTCAGGAGGCCATAGGAGGCATTTCCAGTGCTGCTCAGGCCACCTCACCCACCGACGAGAAGCACGGCCATGCCGGCATCGGAGAGCTGGCTGCTGCCCTCAATGAATTTGATGTAAGTCAGAAAGCATTTTCACTTTCCTCCATAGACATGATTCACTGCTGCCATCTAGTGGTTATATGTGGATGGTGAAGTATTTGTATGTTCACAGCTGGTACATTGAAGTGGTTTTGGATGACGGATCAGGATCTGGATGTGTTGTGAATCCAAATGTGTCTCATTGGTGTTGAGGACTCTTAGGCCACTGTTTCAGGATTTCTCCGCTTTATTCACGCTTCAATGATGAGACCAAAATTGGATTAGCATACACTTGAAGATTTTAGACATTTAGCTGACACATTCAGAGCAACTTTAAATGAATGCTGCACATTTCCATTTAAGACCCCCATTATACTGCAGTTTTGCATCAGCATACAACAGTCTACTTCTTCCTGTTTTATATCAGATATACACTATATAGATCATTTTCGAGATATAATAACTATTGCAGCATTTTCAGGACATTTCATCCCCCTATAGTTAGAAAGTAATGCACTTTGTATCATTAGAACGCGTACCCACTGCACCTTTTTTGATATTTCATTTGATAGCACATTTAGTATTGTGCACTGTCCCCACTGATCCACGGCATCAGGAGCAGTCTTGCTTGGTTTTCCATACAATACATCATAGGACTTGCTAGAAACTGCAACCGCCTATTTTTTGTCACTGGAATTGATAGTGATTCATTTATATTTCACATCATCTAATCTGGATCTGTCTGAAGAATCAGGTTGGCTATTTGTTACAAAGCTTTTATTTTTTAAGACTGACAAATGTCACACAATCTGTTTACTGGAACACAACGTTACCACACCTAGTTCTGTGACAGCAATAGACTTGAAAATGTATGTACATTTTTATCTCCTTTATAGCTCTGAGTTTCACTTAATGCACTTAATTTTTCTTGAGTCTTCAGGAGAGACTCAAGAATATTTAAGATGTGTATTTTCAAAGGAACAAACAGGAGATTTTTACAGAGATTTTCACTGATTAGTCGACATAGCTGTGTAATCTTACAAATTGTTATATTCAATAATTTTTTTTTTATATTTGATGAATAAACCCATGCTCTTAGGCAAAATTAGTAGGATTTTCCTATAGAAACAGTGTATAGACTCACACAAAAAGACATTCTCTCAATCATCTCTTATTATCCACTGAAAGGCGGTGGTGACGTCTGTATGTTAGACTCTGCCCTCTGCCTGTATTTTTTCCTTTTGCTCTATTCTGGACATTTCTTGACGTCAACCTCTATAAATACATAGCGACCAGGTGACATATGGTAAGCACCCATCCAAGACACAGTAGTACAATGTAGTAAGGCAAAACGCCCAGCGTACAAAGCTCCGACCAAAACGGGAGTCTGGCTCTGTTGAGTATGCCCTTAAAACTAAAATACTTTGTTTTTATATTGTAGGATGAACACAGTCTATGAAAGACATGTGCTGCATTTCAGTGTTATGGATGTTTTCTGTTCACAAGGTGCCTAGTTTACAGTACGTGCGTGACCCCTTGTGGCGATGTTTGAGAATTGCAAGTAGCTCCTATATTTAACATAATGCTGCTTCTTGTGAGGAGACATGTCAGACCAGTAGGGTGAAACATAGACTCTGGCGTATGAGATGAACAACTAGAAGCTATTTAGTGCTAGTCGCTTTGAGAATAACTAAATCCTAGTTTCTTCAGAACCTGCTATCCTGTTGTTCTGCTACAGGCCGGGGCCTGTGGTAATAACATCCACTCAAAACGGTACAGCTTTTTAGAAAAGCAAGGGGCCTGCATAATTGTATTCCATTCGGCAGACAGGAAGCAGTTAAATGAGACATATTGGCCTCTGCTTAGCCCTCTGTGCTTGCCTGAAGCTGGTACATGTTTAATTCTTGACTTACCACAGAGACACAGACTGTGGTCAGATCCTCTCAGAATAGTAATGACCTGATATACTCAGCTATGAGGCATGGCACTTGCAGGGTTTTGTGCTGGTGCACGACTTTGCATACTAAGTGTTTTTCTGCACATGTACTTCTGTAAGTGGTTGTGTTTGGTTCGAAGGCACATGCACACTGTACACACGATGCGTATGATTTAGGATGTATACGTTATTGTAATTCAATGATACGACCTAGCATACACACAGACTGAGACTCAGATAGACACAGCCTATCCAGGAAAAGAGGCTTTTAATATTGGAGGAGATTTTATTTTTTTGGTTTATTTTTTGTATGATGGTGCTCATTTCATTTATGGGCATGAGTGATATCGACAAGCTGTTGTTGTTGTTGTTGCCAAACAGATGTCATCATTTTGACTATTGGTTTTGACTCCTTCATTCTCTATTCTGTCAATAGAGTCTCTTACAGCATCTTTCACTCAGACATTACAAGACATTTAGTGACATGAAAATGCAGACGTGTGTCTAAGCGATCACAATGGTTTATATCCGTCTCACACGTCTCACACTTACTGAGGGAATAATAATCCCGATCACGTATGTAAAAACGTATTCCTTTTTGGGTAGACTGAAGAAAAGAACACAGAGTACCTTTCATTTCCTGTTTCTCGATGCCAAGACAGTGCAATCATCTGTAAAAAAAACAGCACACCAACACGGACAAATCAGTGAGAATATAGATTGCCTGCTATGTGGATTGTTTTCCATCGTTATTATGGAAAACTACCTGAGGACTCTGGGTGTTTTTGAAGGAAGATTTTGGCTCATATGCCTCCAAAATGAAAATGGCAAGGATGTTGAGTGCATTGCCTCAACTGCTCCTGAACATGTACTGTCATTGACAGAAAAGGTTAGACAAGCTTTTTAAATGCAGGGCACAGATGCGGGACTGAAAGGGCAGCTTATGAATAAGACAAGGAAAGGGGTATGACCTCATCTGTACTTTTTTTTTTTTTACCGACACCCAGATTAGTTTGGAATGAGTCAACTTTGGACGTAGAGGTAGAAAATCTATTAAGAGAGAAGGTGGAGGTCAGCATCAGTTCAAATTCACTCAATTTCAATGTGCCCCCCCACACACACACCCTCCAACTTTTACCTTTAAGAGTTCCTCCTCAAATATATTTCAACAGTATCCTTCAGAATGCTGTGTTCCTGTTGAAAAAGTCAAAAAATGTTCCCTGATAAAAAATGGGACTTTACAGTTTTATAAACTATTAGGTTACTGCAGAAATGTTAATGGCTTCGAGGAATGAAGATGTGATTCTGGATTTTTTTCCTGCACAAAATAAGGCAAACAATTTATTTCACTTAACATTGATTAATGCATTTAAGGTCAAAAGCATATTTGAAAGACCTCATCTGCCTGCTCTACCTATGGGAGGCATTGACTATGACAGATAGAATAATGACAAACCAAACAAATACCACCCAGTGTGAATAACAACACATACAGAGTCTCCCAGTAAGTCCTTTAATGTTAAACACTAAGTTGTAAAATAGTGACGGTTCTGTCTTTCTACACCAATGTACCTAAATGTTGTATTTAAAGGATGGTACTTATTTGTTAGCCTGTCATCCATATCCATTTTATTTTCCCCAAGTACCACCCGGGACTGATTCACTTGTTACATTATCAGTTGGCAGTGAGATAGTCTTGAGATTGGTTTTATTATTGCGGTCACAGCTGCATGGTTCGGTAAAGGCGACACATCATTTGAGGACGACCACCTTTAAATTCGCTATGCAGGAAAAGCCCTGTCATGTTGGAATGAAAGTCTTTATTTGGGGATTTGCGCTCAGTAGGAGGACAGATGGAGTCAGGGCCCTACGGGTATGTGGGTAAAGACACACTGTAGCACACACAGGCGCAGATTTTGAGGTCACAGCACACTCCAAATCTATTGGATTGAAAAAAAAAAGGAGTTCTGTATTAATTATAGCAAAGATTGTAGAGTGTATAAATATTTTTTTTTTTACAATGCAGGTTATATGCAGGTTTTTTTTTTACCTCATGTTAGATCTGTTTCAGAGGACGACCTGTCACTTCTGTGAGCATTTACATTTAGGCAGGAAACAGACAGGCTGTCGCTTTTTCCTTCGCACTTTGTAACTGCCGTGCACATTTTCATATGCAAAAGATCTCCCTTTGTCTCCCTGTCATTCTCCCTCTGTGAGCCTCCTTATCTCTTTACAGTTAAAAGAAGCACCTTATGCAGCCTTTTCAAATTGTGACTCTGTGGGTCTCTCCCACTCTCACACACCTATTTGAAGTGTCACACATAAAGGCTTCAGCTTGTGAGCAGCAGAAAAGTAAGTACTTCTTGTAAACCCTTTTCATGGAGAAATACAAGATACACTATGACTCAGGTGATGTAGCTGAGCCAGGGAAACCCTGCCAGTTAAAAAAGGTTTTTCCTTTTATTCCTGTGCTGATGCTGCTTCCATTCGATGAGCAGGAAGAGTGGGAAGAAGATGGGGATGTTGTCTTTAAAAGGAGCTGTATTTAACATTCCGATCCTTAATATAGAAGCAAACAACTATTATGTATGTGAAGATAAAGTTGAGTAATGTCTACCTGAGCAGAGAGAGAAGTCGCTCTGCCTCTGTGTGTGTTGTTATCCGAGCTTTTTTGGTGCTTTCCTGACATAGCCGGGCCATTTGTGCATGCTGGTAGTTCATGTTTGTGTATTTAAGCGTGCCTCGCTGGTTAGCTCACGGCCAGCGCTCATCAATGTTCTCATACCGATGTTACAACAGCGCTGTGGTGGAAGCGTAGCACCAACCCTAAACACTCTGTCAGCACTTTCTCCCTAGTTTGCACTGTGAGAGCTGTTAGTACCATTAGCTATGAGCCGCCAGCTCGCCGTAGACATGTTAAGAGCCAAAATTTGGATGTCGCATTTTTTAACATACATGTGATTTAATAAAAATGATTACCCTGTCCTCCAAGCTTTTTCTTCTCTCTGAACCAGAAATTGAAATGTGCAACTTCCTGATAAGGACTGTGCAATTGAATTGTATGAATTTGGTGGGTTTGTTTTTGTATTTTCTTTATGTTAAATTCGGCCCAGCACTGTGTCCTCTGTGTGTCACATATGCTCCTGATTAGATCAATGCAAACAGGTGGTGCAAAGGTGCAGCTGTATAAATACATAGGCATCAGACTAAAAGCAAACAGTCTGTTCATACCATGACCAGCAGATGGCAGTGTTTGGTTACTTTCAACACTCGTCCAGCCTCTCCCTCCCTCTGTTCCCCACCCTCACTCTAGTTTTTCCATTTTTATCCTTTTTTCCTGCAAGTCCTTAGATACAGAGATTTTTCAGCCTGGCTCATTCTCTGCTCAGTGTAAGAGCCTGCATCACCTTGTATGGTTCTGTGCTATTAATGAGATGGAAGCTACCTTCCAATGCTGCTGCGATGGTCTGACAAATGAAGAATCTTGAATTGAGATCCGACAAAGAGGATTCAGAATTTGAGTTCAACAGATACAGCCTTAGCAATTTGACCCCTTTAGCCCAAATCTGTTAGAAAGCAATGCTTTCCTTCTCTCCACATGCCTGCAAAGAAAAGGCTGACACAGTTAGCAGACCAGTGCTGTCCCAGTCATGTTGTGTCATCACATCACACGGACACCTACAGCTATCTGACATTAAAACACAGTGTATAGTTCTCAGTTGAGCTGTGTTTGCTGTACACACACACACACACACACACACACACACACACACACACACACACACACACACACACACACACACACACACACACACACACACACACACACACACACACACAGGTACACACACAGAAACACATTTCATTCACACACAGTGCAGACATGCATACACGAGCAGAGCGTAGCTTTGAGCCTGCGGCAGAGATCCAAGTCGCACTGGATCATTTTAACCACGGTTTTTGTTTCCATCTGCTTGTCCTCTTTCTTCTTTTTCTTTTTTTTCAGGGGGGATATTTACACAGCATCTTTCCCACTCCCCCTCACCTCCCTGTCTTAGTCTACCTCCCTCTCTCCCTTTTTTCTCTCTCTTTGTTCTCATCTTGTGATGTGTCTTGAACCAACAAAGGTGTTTGAAATGCTTGCATGTATACTCTGAGCCCATTTGGTAGCAGCATTGTATTTTCATGCAAAACTCTCCTCTATATATTGCAGGGCCTGTAGTCACACTGCACAAGCATATGCCGGTCCTCTCTCTGCATACATTATAGGCTAACTATAACCGGATTTGCTCAGGGAAAGTGTGCATGACAGCCAGTCCTTTGAATCTCACTGTGGCAAGCAAGCATTGCTTCCAAGTGTAAGTCGCTTTCCAAATGTTTCATGCGTCAATCTGTGCACAGGAAGGTAATTGACCACGTTTCTGTTTATGGGATGACGCACTAAGACGCCCCTTGAAATACAGCTGAGATGGGAATTCCAAATGAACATCACAGACATCAGACCAGTTAGGAGAGCTTTCTATGTTATTCTTTGTTCTGTGCAATATGCCTGTATATGAAGATGGCCTTCTGCTTTTTCTTTTCAACAGTTTGTCTTCTCTTGCCAACAAGATGGATTTCTTCCTCTGGTGGTATGCGCGATAGACGGGCTCTTCATCGTTAGTGTGTGCACAGTGACTGCCTAGTGATGACCTTTTCGCGTGCTCCTTTTTGTATATGAGCTTCTGCCGAGCCAACCTCAGAGAAACAGTGGCTGGAGAACAACCCTGCTCTAATGTATGTAGATGTATTCCTAACTGAGGGATAGCTTTCTTGGTAATTGCTATATCAATCTATGCACTCCTATCCTTGCTGTCTCATTCCAGACTCTCTCTTCTTTCCCTCCCGCTTTCCTTCCTCCTCTCTTGCATACTCACATGCAGGGTCTGCCTGTTTTTTTTTTTTTTCCCCCTCCGCATAGTCTCTCCTGCCCTGATTTTTTTCTCTCTCCTTGACTCGCATTTATTCGGCACTTGAACATGTGGGTTTTTCAACACATTCTACAGTTGCCGGGTGAGAAACTGTGAGAGAGGAAAGAGTATATCCCGGTCACGGTTCCCCACTGATACTCGCTGGGGAAGGTCAGACACAAACATGCACAGATGCACAGGCATGTACAGATACGCACGGATCCCAAGCATTAATAACGGCATCGAACATCGCCAAGTGGCAGCGTTATTGACAAGAACCCCGTTGAGTTCAATAAAACTCCACTCCATCCGTCATTTTCACCTTGGCTGAGCCATGTGTTAGCCCAGAGGTACACCCTTAAATTGCAGCATCCTCTGCCTGCCAATTGAAACACTGCCTCATTCTCCATGGACAGATGCACCTGTCAAGAGAAATATGAATAGGGGAATAGAGCTGAAGTAATGGGACATGACCAGGGAGATAGAGAAGTATTGGTTTGTTTGCTGCTGTACAGTAATTAGCCCCTCTTTGCCTTGTCTTGATAGCAATAATGCATGGGAGAGAAGCAGGAGAGTGGGATGGGTGGTTGGTAAACAGGCTTCAGAGATCCATACTATTTACAGTTGGTGCTCGTAGCCTTGGGTTCATCGTGATCAGCTTCTCCACTTCCTTTTTCCCAAAGCTCAGTTTGCAGCTTCGTTGGAATTACTCGGCTCTTCTTGTTTATCTCCAGTTATAGATTTATTCTTGTTAGATTAGAATGACTGATGTTTCCGCCAAGGCACTTTGGCAGTTTGCATTTACATGTCTAGATGATGCACACGACACAGCGAAAGTACTTCGGGACATTTATCATAATGCATTAGATGGCTTATCATAACAGTGCAGACTCAAGTATCCACAGACGTTCGAGGTTGGCTTTAATTTATCTCTGTTAGTATTGCATGTTATAAGCAAAATTCACACTGTTTTTCTTGGCCCACAGTCACGGTTAGAACGGAAAGAAATGATTAACGGAGTGTTAAGAGATTATTCCAACCAATCTCTCTATATATGGGCAGCCACCCTAAATTATATGGCAACAACAACCAACGTGAATTGCTTCACTGCATCTTCCTTCCGACCTCTCTCAGCTAGAACTCTTGGGAGTTGATTTCTGAGTAGGTGCAGCAAATTACTTTTTTTTTCTTCTTTTTTTTCTTGCGTTTTAGTCAAGGTCTTCACTGTAAGAGCCCCACCTGCCAGCTTGCCCACTCAGCTCGGATCAATCTTATGGATGCGGGGGCATGCTGGCTCTTGTACATACAGTACATGTTCTGTATGCAAACACACACACACACACACGCACACACACACACACACACACACACACACACACACACACACACACACACACACACACACACACACGAACACACACCAGGCTGTTTGTATTTTAACAGATTGTCCAGTTTTGCCCATAGGAGCAAAGGCTAAGGTTTTGGAATGAATGCTCCTCTGGTCAAATGTGTCTTATATTGTACAGGTAAAATGCACAAACAGAAGCAAAGCTAAGTGACAGGATCTCTGCTTAAGGCCAATCTGACTGTCCTTGCCAGCCGCAGAATGATACAGTACTTTTTGAAAAGTTTTGATGACTTTCTGAAATACGGTTTTTCATCCCACACATAGTCTTTCACCATTTCTCAACAATAATATGGAAATGCTCACGCAAACACACAAATACAGAGTCTTGTCATTGAGGCTAGAGTTTCTGAAATGCACTTTTTCATCCCACACAGTCTTTCACTGTTTCTCAACAATAATAGGAGAATGCTCACGCATACACACAAATACAAAGTCCTGTCATTGAGGCTAGATTTTCTGCAATGGATATATCTGGCAGGGAACTCCTGGTGGGTTTGAGACAAACCTAACCAAAAGATTATAAATGAGCTGCTTGTCTGATTTTCAGTCTCCATGTTGCCAAGCTAAGCTCCCTACCTCGAAGTCTGACTGTATAGAAAATGCAAAGTAGTTTATTTTATTAAGGCACTATTCTGAAGTCATTCGGTGGTGTTAACATTTGAGAAAACCTTAAAAAAACCTGATTAAACCTGTAGCTGCCGTTTCTTCTGTGATGTGACTTGTCCTGCATTCAGCATTGGACAGTGGAACTGTTAAGCATACATGTAGCAACCTTTTTAATTATGCTTAGTGTTTTTTTAATAGACTGATAAACCTGAGGCATAGAGAGAGTGTGCAGTCTGTTAGAGCCGCCTGGACTGGAGATAGTGGAATTGCCACAGGGATTTACCAGTCACACATTCAAGGCCTTTAATTCACAGGACTTTAAGGTGGCAGCAACACCTCAATTAAGTGTTGGCTGTCTTGGGTTACCTACTTAAATTCTGTAGACGAGTCAGTAGAATACAAGAAGACTATTCATCCTCAGCTAAGAGCTACATATGTGATCCTGATTCAGGCTGGCAGATCAGGACGTTATTTACATTTGGGGTGTGTTATTTTAAAGGACTTAAGGTCCATTGTTGACAGGTTTGATAAACAAACAAATATATATATGGATATATATGGTGAAAGTGAAAGCTTGTATTAAAAGCCAGTAAAAAGCAGTTATCCTCTCTGGAGCTGAAGTTGAAGTAGCCAAAAGGAAAGAACGGACTTTGAATTAATAACAAACCATTAATTGTTTGCTACTATTCTTCAGCAGGACCTGGTTCCCCCGATGCAATGGGCTTGATGTTTCTTTTTTCTTTTCACCTCAACTTACAGTCACAATAAAAAACCTTAAGCAGCTCAGCTAGGGAAACCAACCAACAAGTGAAACCAAGCAATAGCCAAATGTGCATGTTTGAACTGTGCAGCACTTAGAAAACTCTCTAATTTCCCCCTGTGGCTTCCAGAACGGAAGTGATGCCCCATATCCCAGAGCTCAGTTTGGAAGAAGCACTAATGCACTAGTGAAGTTGCTAAGATGAGTGTAGCTTTGTTGACAGGCCAATTTAGCTGTCATTTTGAGATAATGTAGTGTTCCGTGGCTGTAAGTACATCCACATAGAATGATGATCCAGAGCTCAGCTCTCCCAGATCCTACGTGAAGCCAGTTCCCTTCCTCTGGTTTTTATTTATTTTGATTTCCAACTCTTAAGGAAAAAATCGACAAAGAAATGATGAGACTGAAAGTTTCTCCTAATTATGTGAATGTGTGAGTGTTTTTCATACCATATTTAAAGCAGTCTGCTTCATCAGACAGAAGGACGAGGAGGTGCTCCAATTAAACAAGACGTCAAGTTTAAGTTCTCATTAAACTGGTGTTTTTATAATCTCAAGGTTCAACACATGAGCTTTTTTATTTTCAACTCACGAGTGGTTTTTTTTTCTGATTAATTATTTCCTCTCATCAGCATAGCTTTCATTGTCAACCTCGTCCTTTTGCAGCAATGGAATTGACTGCTATCTTTCATGCTCCTGCTTTGACAGCATTATGTCTTCATCTTGTTAGTTCCACATCTTTTGCCTTTATCCCTTTTCCGCTCTTTTAAATTTTATACTGTAATGGAGCCCACTAAAGCATCCGCAGGATGTGCATCACCATTGTGTGCCGTTGTTCTCTCAGTTTCAGCCTTAATGGCATCCATTGGCAACTACGCTCTGGCTGAAGGTTGTACGCGTTTTCTGTATCTTTCAAAAGCTTCAGCAGTTAAATGAAAAAAACTTTTGAAAATGATTCTGCCTTCCTTGCCAAGACCTCTGGCTGCCTGTTCTCCATCCCCATCTCCTCTCCACACCGAGGTAAATACCCAGTTGGATATTCACCAGTGAATGCTCTGCTCATACATCTCTCCTCATTTACCAACTCATGTGAAACCCAAACAAACGGTTGAACATCAAACAAATTACTATAAATCTTGAGTTAAAAACCATGATGTAATGCGCCTGTGTGAAAATAGTGTGTGCTTTCACTGATCTAAAGCGTTTCATGCTTTGCAAATAATAAAATGAGCGATGTAGGAAATATCACTTGCAATTTCACTGCCAGCCTTGTTCCTTTGTGCTGCCTTTGCATCGACTGTTAATTCCATTAAATGCAAGTTCACTGGGGTGTCATGGTCGTTCAGTCTGGTGGTACAAATGACATGGCCATGTTTCATGCTGTGCTGCTGCCTCACTGTCTGCTATTTAACATTTGTTTTTCACTGTTCTATCAAACTTCATTTAATTTGCGAAAGGAAGCTGACAGCTTTTCTAAAATGAGCATCAGGGAATCACATGAGCATCCATGAAAATAAACATTTAAACCTGAGCCAGAGTTAGAAGGTTGATTTTAATTCTTTGCTTGAGGGAAGATGTTAAATGTACCCTGTGGATTTTTATAAACAAACAAAAGTTGTATCTGCCGCCATTGTTACTCACTAAAACACATTGTGTGTATCCTTGAGGTCTACAGGCCTTTACACAATGGGGTATGATGGATAAAAGCCATAAAAATACAAAATACTGGGCTTCAAATGTTTCACATCAAAACTATTCATACCGGCAGAGATGCAAGGTTGCGATAGTTGCAGCAATTTTTCAGTAAAAGGTTTGGATAGATTTGTGCAGGCAGAGGACCAACTACCGGGATGCTATTGACCCAAAGCAGCATCTGTCAGTCTGCCTGAGGTAAATTGTTGTATAGCTTCAAGTACTGTAAGCGGTATTAATAAGTTCCTTTTAGCAAACTTTGGGTGAATTTGAGTTCCCTCTGGTAAACAAATACACAGTGTACTGGGTATTATGAAAGGTAAGAAGTAGAGGAGTGGACCTGTCCTTTACTGTCCTTGTCAGGTTGAATAACAGGGTTTGGACTATGGAGCCTCCCTGTTGTTGGACATTATAATGGACATACAACGTGATCGGCTAACGCTATTATTTAATGTGCAGAAGCTCAGAAAAATTGACCTCGCTGCAGAAAAATAATCCTTATAATCCTTATCGTGTAATATTCCTGGTGTGGGTGAAGGTACTCATGACAAAAACAGCAATTCAAAAAAATATTGACGTGCTAATGAATTGCACGATATGTGAAAGCTTTAACAAAGCCTTGAATGCATTTCTCTCATCAGAAGATATTTGCAACCCTGATGTTTATGTAATTTTAATCTTTGCATTGTTTATACCCATGTTTGCTATCCCATTCTCCCCTGCTTATGTTAGTGCTGCTGGGTGCATTAAAGCTGCCTCTGTATCAGTGGAATATCATTAAATCATTAGCAGGACTGTGTCTCGTGTCAATAACGAGTGCATTCCTGCGTGCTTGCAGGAGAAAAACAAAAACTGCTCCATGCTGCTTCTACAGGTCACATCTCCACAGTATACGGTATGGTTAATTCAATATCAAAGAATGAAAAGCGCAACAAACAGAATGCATTTGACATAACACGAACACCAATAGCAAAACACAGATAAAGAGGGGAAAAAAAGAGGAAAAGTAAAGATATGATGTTTGTGAGGTATAGAATAAATTCAGCTAAGGAGAGAAGGAGATGCAATAAAGACAGAGGGGCAGAGAGATCACAGAATCCTGCACTGTTGGTCTGTTCTTACCAGACTGATCTGTCAGTCACAGTTTAAATTGTATCGTGAAAGTGAAGTAAGCATTGAGTTGTCTCGTACTTCTTTACAGAAGTGGGGTAATGTTGTATAACACATTTTGCAACAGTTCCCAAGTTGAGGAGTCAAAAATCCAACCTGACAAATATCTGACAAAATGATATAAATAGTGATAACAAAAACCTCCTAATAATAAATGATGACCTAATGTGTCCACACCTATAGTTCAACAGTTGGGTCTTCTTAGCATCCATAACATAAACCTCTAACAAATGATTATCGCTGGATTGAACTAAACAAAATCACCTTTTCTACTGCTCTCATTAACAACAGAAAGGGACGCCATATCCATAGCTGAAGTCTGAATTGGCATAAATCATGTCAGACAAACTTATAAGGCAAAACACAGCTATTTTTTTTACATTATTGAAGATATTTTGCTTTATTCTGACTTAAATACAGAGAAACCAAACCTATGGTTTAAGCAATACTCATAGGTTAATATAGAATGCCCCTGATTATACATGCTGATTTCAGAAGCGCTAAGGGAAATACAAGCTTAAAAAGTATGGAATCTTTTCTGCACTTTTCTTCCACATTTACAGTAGAAACACACCCTCAAGATATTATTTCTCAAAGAAGCAATGTTTTGTTTGTGAAGTCCCAGAAGCCATTGTGTGGAGGCTGATTTTGGGAGCAGCTGATCTTGGGAAAAATAGACAGAGTGAAGGGGCTGGGTCATTGGTAGGGACACAAACGGTGTCTATAGCAGAATGATTTCTATTGAAAGGGTTGGCAGTATGTGGGGTTTGAGGTTATCATTATGCTGGACAGAATTTGAAAAAGCAGAAAATGAAATGAGAACTGTATTCATATTCAAATTGAGACAAGTGCCTGCACGATTTTCAATTATGGGTGATCTGTATATTTATGCCTGCTCCAAAGGAAACTGGACAGGGCCGCTCAATGCTTTTTTAAGGCTGAGCATCACGAGCATTATTCTGCTGACAGTCTGAGCCGTGTATTTGGGTTGTTGGGCGGTCAGATGAAGAATATATACATACAAAATATAAAAAAATACAAACTTATAGAGCTCAGGGATGCATCAGCACCTAAATGGTCCATTGCATACAGTAAAAATAACACAATGTTTATTATTATTCTATCCAATTAATCTATTTCTTTCACATCATAAGCAGAAAAGGAGAACTATTTTAACCAATGCATCAGTAGGAAAATGTGTTGAAAAATGGTCCTGCAACCAAGACACTCATGAAAGGTGATACAAATTTGTCTGATGAAAGAAAATCATGCAGGATTGGAAATTATTTCATCTGTTCTCATCTTCGTTCCTTCTGTCACTGCCAGCCCACCAGGACAAGTTTTAGTACACCAGAAATTGCAGTCCGCCCCAGGGTGTGCTAGTAAAAACCTTGAGCCCTGACTCCTCTAACATGACTGTGTCGAAGCTCTCTCTCTCTCTCTCTCTCTCTCTCTCTCTCTCTACTAACTTCTGTTCTTCCCAGGTATCACTTAGTCTTTCTCCAGTGTGTGAAGAACTGTATATGTGTATCTCAGAAGTAAAACAGAGTTTCAACACAGTTGTACTCACAAATGTTGAACAATCTACCATAGATCATTACTACAACATAGCACAGCATTTCGTAGTACAGTTTTGGGGTTTGTCTAGACTGCAGTATTTGTTATACATCTTTATATGGAATCAGTTGAGAATCTGGTTTGGGCTTCACCAGCTATTCTCAAATCCGTTCATTGAGTTTGTGTGTTAAGTCCTTCCTCTGGTCTTAGTAACTATAAGCTACTATCAAACTAGTCATTCACTAAATCAAGTTGCACCAGCCGAACTTAAGGAATATCTCAGCTGGTAAAGACTTATGTAACGTGTAAATCAAATCAAATTAATTCAAATGCTGCATCCGGAATTGCAAATATGTGTACTGTCTTTAGTCATACTTTTGTGTGAATAAACAATATGATGCATCTTTTCTGACTCACTGAACCTTAATTACCACATAATTATGCCGGTTGGGGACATGTAACCATGGTAACCAGTGCCAACCTTATATGACCAAACGTTCACTTTGTATTACGCCTTACAAAGTGGAATCTTCTACTAAAACTTATATTTAAGCGTTATTGGCGTTATATAGCTGTCCACCATTGTCTGTCATGGATGTTGTTGTCCATGCCACATTTCATTATGGGATATTATTGCCGGCTTAGTGTCCAGTGATTGCATACTGTAATATTTCAACAGAAATAGAGTGCACTTTTGGTTTCATACTAAGGTATAGGTTGCCTTGAAAAAAATAATATACTGTTTTAGTGTACTCATGCAGTGATGTACAGGTGCAACGGAGCACATTTGTGACCTCACCCAACTTACGGTTTCGGCAGTAAAACAAACTAAACACAGCATCAGAACAGGCAGGATCAGATATGAAAACATAATATTACTCTAAATGGGTTGCTTAAATAGCTGTTTCTGTCAGTTAGTTCAGTTACCTGGCAGTTGTTTGATGTAAACATTTTGCAACAAATAAATTCTGCATAAGAACTCACTTTTTATTAAGTGATGTGTTAATCTCCACCTAATGAACACTCCCATTAACAGCTGGTGCAACCATTTCCTGACATCTAGAGACCTCTGTTGCCAGTAATCTGGCCCTAAAAGTGTAAGACATACGAAGCAATGTATCGATGTTTGACGGCCTTTCTGTCCTTCAGTAACACATACAGTTGCGCTGTGGCAGCTACACTGAATGTAAAAGCCCTTGTTACTGTGTGGCTGCATGTCTAATAGCACAAAAGGACATATATGGTGCCATGGCAACCCCTCTGGCTACGTGGACACGAGTGTGCCTGCTGTGTGTAACATCATTTGCCCCGGTCACTGTGGATATTCAGACACCTTGCTGTATTGTGAGTGACACAGGGGCATCAGTCTGAGTCACACAATGAGAGGGTCTACTCAAGCTTCTGCTGGATAATTAATAAAGTCCTTTTCTCTCCAACCCTTTTCTCCCCAGCTAACCCCATAGAGCAAAGGGGACGACAAAGAACTCTCAATTTAAATGTTAATTGCATCTTGATATCCCTGTGATTCCTAATTACATTTACTTTTCCAAACCTGCAGTAAACAGAGGTTAATGAATGGGGATTATCAGGTGGTCCATGATAGGAATAATTATCCTCCCAAACCTCTGATGGTATATATTTCACTTAAGCCTCTCTTTTTTTTTTTTACCTCGGAGATGATGTGACATGTTGCCATTACTGTGGAAGTGGGGAGGTAGCCAGTTTGAAGTCCTTGAAAAATGGGATCTCCTTGATCTCCTGACATGTTCCTTTACCTTTGCTATTACTTTTCACAGTCGCAACAGCTCCACTAGGTCTTATGGCCACAGCCGAGAATAAACTGCCATGTCATCCACTATCCCTGCACCCCCTTTCAGAGGCGCCTATACGGTATATGGGCATCACCAGAATGAAAGAACTCAGGCTTCAACATCTGCATGTTTCTTGAGCTGTGCAGCTGGAGGCAGGGGACATTAAACCCCGCATCCCAGTCCACTCCTAGATCATGCAATCTCCTCAAATGCTACACTCATTATGGTGTAGACAGTCACAGCCTGGAGTTAATACCAGCACAGAGAAAGTCCCATGGTGCATGGGGTAATGTCACGCAAGTGTGTAATATAAGGATCTAAGTTTGTGAAGGAAAAGCAATGGAAATACGCAACTTTATTTGTATTCCAAGTAGCCTATGTGTGAGAAGCAATCAGGTGTTCTTTGCGGATGGGTTTGAGCTATAGTGGAGGAAAAAAGATCTGTCACACCTGATGTTGAGTTCTAAAGAAAATGAAATATTATATTATTTTCATTTATTTGTCTCCTTTCCCGGCTCTTGCTGCAATGGCAGCTGGCAGATAGGGCACTATCAGTGCTTTCACTTGATGACATTTTGGCCCCTGCTAAACTGTGAAGGCCCCTGTCACAGGTATTTAGAGATTGGTTCTGAGATTTTCTGACTCTTAACAACATCTTCTGGATAACACAGACTCACTAAACCTGGGCTAGAGGTCAGTTATTCGCCCTCTTCTCCTCAAGCACTGTCGCAGAATTCCAGAGGACTGATTGATGTGCAGTTGTTGTCGTTGTGCTTCATTGCTTTTTGTTTTGTTTGCTGTTGTTAGAAGGCAAACATAATCACTACCATTTCCAACAATGGGTCTCTCTTAGGGACATACAACCTTGGGATTGGTACCGATGTCTCACTGAATAGCTGTTATACCTTTTGTCTTTTGCAAGGCGCTTTTAATTACCTGGTAGACGTTGTAAAGTTGTGTAATTTTTTCAAGTAAATCCTTGTGAGGCATTTCTGGCTAGAATTATATTTAATTAAAATGATACACAGTATCTAAATGTATTACAAAATAATAATATTTCATAGCAATTGTTTCCTGCAACGAGAGTACACTGCCAATAAAACCCAGGCAATTTCCACAAGTATATGATCAATAAATAGAAAGTACTCCTACTGTATTGGATATTGAAATTGTTTATGGGGTATGTAATTATTAGCTTTAATCTTTGCCGAAACACTTGCCATCATTAATCCTGCATTTAAATGTGTTCCAAACTTTGTCAGTCATCAGTTTTGCTAGCTGTTCCTATTTTTGTGATTCTTGAGAAATGCACTTGTTTCTTTAACTTCCCAACACGTCATTATCTCGTTATTAACTGGACTTCCAGGTGTGGTGGAACAGACTGACTTCCAGCGTCACTGATTCCGCCTATCTCCTGAACACATCAAACAAGGATTTGTGGGGGAGATGGCAGGTGTGCCTTTGCTTGATGACTCTCAGTATGTGTCCTCTTTTGAACAACGGGACACATGCTGTCAAATGCAGGATCATGGGAACTTTTCACCATTAGACGTGCTCATCATTAAATAACTTATTAGTCATTAAATAACTAATAACATTACATATCTGAACTCCCCTGACATTATTTTTAGTTTCACGCATGATATGAACATCGGTACTTGTTAAAACTGACTGTTAAAAGTTTTGGCATACTACCTTTTTTGACATTATACAATGATCCTTAGCTAATTAATTAGTTTGACAGCAGTATTGCTAGTATTTCAAGTCTGTCACTGTTCCATCAGATGCAATTATGTATGGGGTGGCTGTGGCGTAGTGGAGAGCAAGGTAGTTCTCCAATCAGAGGATCGGCAGTCGATGTGTCCTTGGGCAAGACACTTAACCCCCAAGTTGCTCCCGAAGGCTTGCCATCGGTGTGGACTGGATGTTGTATGAATGTTAGTTAGAGTCTGATGGTGCATGGCAGCCCTGTCATGAATGGGTGAATGATATGTAATGATATGTAATATATACTACTGATTGTAAGTCGCTTTGGATAAAAGCGTCTGCTAAATGACTGTAATGTAATGAAATGTAGACAATGAAGAGACATTCCATTTCAATATCTAAGCGACAGATTGTTGTACTGACATCAAGGAAGACACCCAAACTGAATAAATGCATTTAAATATGCTAACAGTCTTTGGCATTGACCTACTGATTAAGTCAGTGTGTATGGGGGTAAAGCCCCATCACATTCAGCCATTTCAGAGACCCCCCTACGGAGCCATAGATGGGTCTTTGTCGCTGGTGGTGGTGGTGCATGGGTAAAGTGACAGCACACAGATGCATCAGTTAAGTATGGTGTGGTATGATCACTGGTTGCAAGAGCATGAAGTGAGTTCACTGGATAATAAGTGAGAGGCTCAGACCCAGTGTGATTAGGAAATTAGAATGATAATTGTCTGGCTGCTTGAACTAGCACTAAAAGCTTCATTTGACATGCAGTTTGCTCACTGGCCTTAATGGCTTTATCTCCATAGGGAACTCAGAGTGACTTAAGAGCAGTTTGTCATTTTGAAAAAAGAGGGGGATGTTGTTTAAAAAGAAAGAGGAAAAAAAAAAAAAGCTTGGAAAATGTTATGCTTAATTCAATAAAACAAGAATGTCTTCTCTGAGTAGATATGTGTGGCGGAATACCTGATATGAATATTCAATATATCACAACCAACATTTAAAGCCAAATGACTATTTGTTCGTTTGCTCTTATTGAGTTCAAAGGCTCGAGGGGAAAATGATAATATTCCCATGCCATCACCCAATACAGTGAAATATTGGAGGCTGTCTAGCATTTCGTGCCAAACGCTGTTTTCGACCCAAAACCATCCCCACCCAAAGCTCCCCTCCAGCTTTCTGTGCGTCCACACTCGCAGTCTAAAGCCAGAGAGACTGGGCACCGCTCCAGCTACCATTACCTGTTCAGGCGGGGAGCCTTGTTGACCTTATTATGCTACTGTACTGTTTGATTTATGACTCTGTCTATGTGCATCTGCTACATTAATAAACATTCGGGCACACACTCATAATTTAACCTACACAGTATTGAATACGAGCTGTATCATACATTCAGTATCATAAGCAGCACTGCCGAGGATCACATTAGTTTAAAGCACATAGTTTTACTCATTGCCTTTTCATGCTCTGCTCATCATGTGGCGCAGACATTCATTTGTTCAAAGACGGTTGACCTTCAGTCGGTACTTAAGTCTGCCTGAAAAAAAGAAAGAACAAAAAGCAGCTTTAGTCTTACTGTTTTATGAAACAGTGCTGCGGATTTTGTCATTTGTCATTACTAAACCTAGATGCAGACAATGGATGGATTCTTAGTTCTGTTTCCAGACATGCCGAGGCAGATATGTCTGAGCCAGGCAAGAGGAAATAAACAAATATTGCTCTTCCATTGCATCTGCTGTGAATTGGGTCATACTTTTGTCTGCGATCACTGTTTCACTTTTTGAGAGAATGTATCAAGGCAAATGACAAACGGGGAAAACAACGAGATGTCTCAGTTTTGCAAACCCAGGGAGCTGAGGGGAGTGAGACAGGAATAGTGCTACCGGAAAGGGAATGTTGACGGCTGGAATGATGCAAACATTACAAAAAGTGTGGATTTGAATTTGCGTTTCAGGGATATTTTAAGGAAGGAATGCCCACAGAGAACTAAATGTGTTGATGTTATTCAAAATGTTGATTATACTGAAAGTTGTTATTTATTTTTCCTCATCAAGTTGATTATTTGCAGAACCTTGATATCTCCCCTTGATATCTAGGTATAGCCTACATGAGGCAGGTCACAGCCCAAATGGACCAGCAGGATTCAAGCTCAATCATTAATCAAGATGTCCTGACCACTGGGATTCTAAATGTGTCTAAGTGTGTGTGTGTGTGTGTGTGTGCGTGTGCGTGTGCGTGTGTGTGTGTGAAGGCGATTCATTTACTTTGGAAAACTATCCTGTGTGTGTTGAGCGGCTACTTCTGGATCCGTCACACTTTCTCTGTTTTACCCCTCTCTTTCACCTCATTCCCAAATAAACAACACTGCTCAAAATATCCACATACTGTAATTTCTCAAACACGCCAGAGACATCTGGAGAATAGAGTCGGATTGTTGACTGAATATGTCCCTGTTTGCAGTCGGGACGGCTTTGGTCTTTGTTCAAAGAGCAGTTCTGATTAACATGTCTACAGTAATTCCAGTCTTGTTTACGTTTCAACTTTGCTTCATCGAGCTCAGTGTCTGTGCACATGTTTTAGGAGTGAGAGTTGTATGCTTTAATGTAGAAATGTATTCAGTCTGGACACAGTGAGCAAACTGTGGCATCCACTGAGTTTTCGAGGATTGTGCACTTTTAGTTTGATTTCCTGCTGGTTACACTTTTTTACCAATTCATGTGTCTTTTCCTTTCTCTGCTTTTTTCTTCATTCATTATTTTAAAATGTGTATAAGTGTGATTTCTTTGGTGGTATTTTTTCCCCTTCAGAGGACATGCAACTACACATCCCAGAGCAATGATTGTTTACTACACAACATGTAGCTGCAACAAAAAGGACATTACCACTCAATTTAATAATTCATATAACGTCCACCAATGGTCAAGGGAACACTGACATGAAGAGACATGAACGAGACATGAACGTCCTTTACAAGATTTTTCACACATCTTGGAAGTTACTACCTTTTTATCATCTGGGCAAATATTTTAAAATACTATGAATTATACCTATATACTATATATCACTCATAAGCTGTTTTTGGTCTGATGACCTATTCAGTTATTATATCCAAACATTTATTGTTGCATATTCTGAGTTTAAAAACAATTTGAGGATGACCATGTTTTTCTCGAGGAAATACCACTTTTGTGTTTGTGTCCTTCCTGTCCCTCTACCTGTTGTGTCAAAGTGTTTAAATATGGATTCATGTTTTTGTCTTTTTTCACATTGTCTGTGTTGACCCTATAGGCTTATTGGCAGTACTTGTCTCCCTCTGGGTGGTATGCATCTTCTCAAAAATGTGTCCTTTACCTAACTTCTTATGAAAAATTCAGCACAGCTTAGTAGATGTTGTCTTGTAAGGACCAAATCTATTGAGGTCTATTTTCTCAGATCTCCTACTGTTTTTACATATAAAAGATTCAGCGCTACCCACTTTAGCTTACTGTTACATCTTAACCCATGGTAAAAGCTCACCCTTGAAATATTTAGTGTACTTTAGGAGGTTTACAAGGTGAATACATGGATAGATGTATGAAAATAAAATGTTTTTCAGAATAAATTGCTTTATGATCTTAAGAGGTAATGGTACAATACTAATAACACTAGTCAAATTGTATATAACTGTATAAACCTCAAGGAAATTACATTTGAAAGCAGGCATATAAGCAGCCTGTACTGTGCTGGGCGATACAGATGAACAATTATCACAATAAAATGTTTCATTTTGTCATTTTTTAAGGACCTATTTGTGATGATTACCAGTAAAAAAGGGTTTAATTCAACCATTTTATTTTTTATTAAACCACCTTACTTTGAATTGAATTGAAAGCACTGCGTTTAGCATATCCTTAGCATTGTAGTACACTACTGCGTGGATTATGTCATTGTACCGCGGGATGTTGAGTGATACAGTTTTGTTGCTGAGTACCCATTATGGACTTTCTGTGCGATGATGTTTCTTGAGATGTAGTAGATGTAAGCTGTGACCCAAGGCCAATGATGTGTACTTCGAAGGGTGGCAGATGTTATTGTGATAGAATAAGTTTATTTTATTACCGCTCTTAGTCTGGAGGGTTTTCCAGCAGAGTTTGCAAACAAAGGGTGTACTGATATCAGTGAGCAGACCTGAATATGTTTTTTAGTAACAATTTCCTCTACATATCTATGGTGCATCCGAAACAAAAGATTCACTGTTTGCATGTCACTCTAACTTCCATTATCAAGGTTTATAATAGGCTGTAAAGCATCAGAAGGCAAAGCACAGTGTCTCTCCATCTCTGGAATGCTTTGCCATTTTGGGGTCCTTATCGAAAGCCCCCTTATATTGGGCTTGATGAATAAAATTGACTTGCCTGAAAGGCTCTATCTAGCACAAACCTAGAATGTCTTACACTGATGGGATGGCATGAGGATATTACTGTGGAGGCCAATATTAAATGTTGTTAGTCACACAATCACAGTTGTAAACTCAAATGCACCCACTTGTAGATTCAACTTTTGTTCCTACTTATAATTGATTGATTTAAAGTGATTTAACTAATTATTTTTACACACCCACATAATAAGCCTTTTCTGCTGTTTCAGTTGCCTTCTGTGTGACAATACAGGGCCAAACCCTAACCCTGAGTCAGGCGCTCTTCATTAAGGTTAATCAATCAGAGAGTGGGTTATGAGTAATGCCCCTCCTGGGCCAGTGTGGGCAGAGCTTTGTCAAACAGCATAATATTCACAACCAAACAGCCATTGAACCCTGGATTAGGGCCACCAAAGGCAATACAGTGGTATGTTCGAGACTAGTTGAACTATCCTTCAAGACAAAATAGTTGTCATCTAATATTGGAAAGTCCTGCAAGGCACATCTGACAAAGGATGATTTGACATGTTCCCTGTCTTACTGGTTGATGCCCCAAAGTGGGGTCAAACTAATAGCCTCACCCTTTGTGGGCGACGTTATTTAGTTGCCTAAGGTTGCCTCTGGCACTGATACACTGTCAAAGTCAACTTTCACATTGCATTACAGGCTTAAAGCATGACCCTAGAATTGAGGAAATGACTTAACTCTTTCATTAGCCTGCAGGTAAGATCTGTCTAACTTGCAAACATATCATAAAACTACAATACAACTGGTTTTCCAAACCATTTGGACATTTTTAATAATAAGATAAGTAAGGAGGTGAAATGACTGTTTTTATTTTACCACAACATGTTTGTTGGACTACATTTCAGTTAACTGCACAGGTCATAAAGGAAAAGCAAAGAATACATTTGATCTAACTCTATGCTAAGATAAAACTACTCTTTAAGGAGTTGAATTAATTGTTTTAAGATGCTCCACTGATGCTGTCAGCAAGTATACCATGCTAAATTATCCTTGAACATTACACCAAATCCCCATTCGTCAGTCACACTGCTCAGAAGCTGAATCTGCTCTGTGAATTTTCAGACGGGGCAAGAAGTGAAAATGAAATAAAACAAAAAATTGTAATGTAGAAGATCAGATTTCTAAAATGTAATTGAAGACTTGCAACATGGAATATACTGTATGTGAAGAGCATTTATTAATGAATGTAAAGGAAAAAGCCACTGTGATTTGCTACAGTTTATTTAAACATGTTGGCGAATATATTAGTTGTATAAGGAAGCTTTGCGGTTCAGAGGCTTTGATTGTGACATCAGTCACTTTGTGCACTTGTCAAAACAACAAACAACAACAACGTCATTGATAATGTGGTTCAGACAAAAGAAAAGTCCCCAAAATGTGAAGCTCATTGAGGTAACTGACGCTCACAGTCATTTTTGTGAGTTTCTGTCAGGATGACCTCAGCCATTGCCAATTACTTTGAAAACCTCTCAGCCTTTGTCAACCCGGCATTTGCAACTTTTTCTACTCTGCCTGTTCCTGACTCCCGGTTATAATTACAACCTGACATCCTGTGTGGAATACGAACTGAATAGAGTAAAGGATGTTTTCCCCTCATGGTCTGATCTTCTTTTCATCTTCCGATGTTGAGATCCGCAGTGTATTGAGCTGTGTTGTGATCCTTTTTTCCCTCTTAAAGCTATCGTTTCTGCTGACTAGATGTCACCCATAGGATAACCATTCTACAACAAGGGTAGACAAGGAACAGAGGATGGTTTATTATTATTATTATTATTATTATTATTACAAAGTGGATCAACTTTATGGAAAACTACCCAGTAGTGGAAATTGTGTGCATCCTTTCTGTACTTTTTTTTAAATATGGGAATGTGTTTCCTTCCCCCTAAAATGTTCTTGTGACTATGACATCCATATTTTATAATTAAGACTCACCATTTAATTATGAGATACTTTATCATAAATTGAACTGATATCTTAAAACCTTCCAAACCCCAAGCAGTTTCACGGCATTTTTGGCTCCTGTCCAATTTGACTAAATGTAGCCTTCTTTTTTCCTGTAATATAAAGTTCTGCACTGGATACAGCACAATCACGGCTTACTTCTCTTAAATGCCTATGTTGAATACACTTATTATAAGTCGCTTTGGATAAAAGCGTCTGCTAAATGACTGTAATGTAATGTAATGTTATGTACTTAACTTAGCTTAGAAGTAGAGAGAATTCAAAAGTGTGTTTTGCAGTACACCACAGTTATAATGCAATTAATCTTAAAAAAAGATCCAACATTTTTCCAAGTGCCCACAAGTGTTACCAATAATGTCAAAGATAAAAGAAAATTGAGGCTCCACATGCTATATAGACTGAACTATTTACATTTGTACAACCTCTTCTTACAGCCTCTGTGGTCCTCGCCTCTCTGGTTTGTGTTCAGCAGCTGAAAATATCAACATGTTAAACTTTAATTTGGTTAGTTTTAGTGATGAATGCGTTTGTCACTCATGATGTTTTCAAGGCCTGTCAGAAAGTTGAAAATCCATTTTTTTTCTAGCTACGAAAGACGGTGTGATTTTGCAGGGTTTTTTTACTGATCATTTTCTTGTCAATCCACTGGTGGGTTTTGGGAATCAGAGGATTTTAACATTACCTTTGTTTTCATTTGATAATAGAATGGACAGGAGGCTTTATATTTGAGGGTGATGCTAGTAAGAGTGAACATTAAAGATGTGTTTCTTGTACAATTAATTGACATAGAACCAAATATGGTTGTTTGGTCTCTTAGTCAGTGTCAGTTCAATATACATTTCAGATCTGGGACACCAAGCATTACTGGAAGCAGCTAGCCTTGTCTCATATGTCAACATATTGTACCTTAATTTATCAGATATAGAATGTGAGATGTTATTTTTGGAGAAGGCGGAAAGAAGAAGAAGAATGTTTTTTACTTTACTGGATGAAAAGATAAATCAACTGCACACTTATGTATGATTATAGTACATAAGAGCAGAATCGTCCTTCAATCAGAGGATCGTCTGTTCGATCCCGGGCTCTGCTAATCCATGTCGATGTGTCCTTGGGCAACACCTTTAACCCCAAATTGCTGCCAGCAGTCTATGAATGGGTATGAATGGGTCGACAGTCCTGATTGACAGATGGCACCTTGCATGGTAGCCCCTGCCATCAGTGTATGAATGGGTATGAATGGGTGTGAATGGGTGTGAATGGGTGTGAATGGGTGAATGATGACATGTAATGTTAAAGCGCTTTGAGATGTGGAAGACTAGACAGTAGTACAGTCCATTTACCATTTACAATGTCATTTTCTGTAGATCTCGCTTGTTGTAAGCTAGCTCTGTCAGATTGCTTTTCTTTTATGTTGAACCACTATTGTCAGTCTATTTCCCAGACATTTTTGTTCTGTTCTATATTTCTCTCTTTTTCCATTTCTTTGGTATTTATTTTCTGCATTTTCTCTCTCCCAAACTCTCTCTTCCTTCCCCATCTATATTCTTTGTCTTTATTTCTTTATACTGAGAAATCTTGTCATTACTGCTCTTTCCTGCCAGCTGCAGATGGAAAGTAGGTTATGCTTGGTGCTTGCACTCTCGTACCTTACATGTTATTATGCATCATTTGACAGTCTGTCATCCTGCCCCAGGATTTGACAGGCTGAGGAGAGACCAAACACTGCACCTTTGCTCCGTACTATTAGCTCACACTTGTTAATCTCGTCATGATTGCAACAGAGCCACCTCTTAAGGATTTTACCCGTTAGAGTTATCAGTGAATGTTTAGTTTGTTTACAACGTGGGTGACACTGAAATGCAACTTAGACTGGGCCAGGTGCTGAATCTAAAGAAGCTTTTTATGTAATTGGTTTGTTGATCCTTAGGATGGAAAGACTAAGCCTGAATTGCTTTGCTTTTAGGTAAATGCTCCTCTTGTCAATAGATGGAAAGTGGATATGACGAAAAACACTCTTTGCAGTTAATTGTGAGCCATATGTTGTTCTGCTTTGTGTCTCTGCTCACTGATCCACAGTATCTTTCTGTCTGTTACTGTGCTTGTGCGTTTTCTTTTTTTTGTCATGAAGGTTATCATTTAGTTTAAATCTGTATCAGAATCATGTATATTTTCCACATACCATACCTGCTATTGAATTAAAACTTATTTTTAGCAGCATTGACTTACTTTTTTGATACGCTCTACTCCCCTAATTAGCGTTAAACCATATAACTAGTTCACTGGCTGGTTAGCAGGCACCTGGCATGTTTTTTTATGGTCAACTGATAATGCTGCTGTATGTGTTACCAGAAATTACTCCCTACAGTCAAATGCTTCTGTCTTGTACCACTTGTATTCTGTCACAAAATACACTGCAATCACTTCACACACCAATGATGAAATCTGATTTACAGCTTATCGCAGTTTCTCAGTTTGGCCCTCTATTGGTCGTGTTCTCGGCCAGATGGGCCTTTATTTCTGTCCTGACCTTCTACGTGTCTTTTTGCCCTACAGAACAAGATCATCCTGGACCCTCTGACATTCAGCGAGGCTCGTTTCCGTCCCTCTCTGGAAGAGCGCCTGGAGAGCATCATCAGTGGTGCCGCACTAATGGCTGACTCCTCATGCACACGTGACGACCGCCGTGAACGCATCGTGGCTGAGTGCAACGCCGTTCGACAGGCCCTGCAAGACTTGTTGAGCGAGTACATGAACAATGTAAGTGTCCTCTCTGATAATTTGATACTCGCTAGCTAACTGCCACTGCACACTTGCTCATTTGCGCACCTCAGAAAACACATAGATCACGGAAACAGACACGCATGCTGCTGATCTGCTTTGTCTTTTCTACCTTAGCTTCTCTACACTTCTCTCTCTGTCAACACACTCGCTTGTCAGACATTTTTGGTGAAATGCAGAACAAAACACATCTCCACACTTCATTTCAAATAATATATTTTCGCTCATGATACTTTCACCTGCCATCAAGTGTTACACCTGAAGCCAAAAGCCTTTTCTGATAGGGCTAGCTCAGCCATACTCAACCAGAATGATATCCTTTGTTTGACATTTGGGTCTTTATATTCCTAGGCAGTGCAAATACTATGGTGCGTTATAGTTTAGATGTTCCTTACCTGGAATTGCTCTTTGCCGACCCCTTTGGTATTTTTGTTCTTAGAGTAGTGCGACAGGTGCAAAGCTGGGAGGAGATGAGACAGTGAAAGGTAAGCTGTTTGTGAAAATGAGCCTTTTGACGTGCTAAGATAAGATGTGTGTGGACCCGGCCTATACTAGCATCACTTTGTTGATAGCTGTATGTCCCCATTATTATGGAAATGACGGGCCTATGGCTTCATACAATATTGGTAATGCATACGGTTGTATATTGCAACTCTTAACCTCCCGGGCAACAACAGTATTTTCCTTCTTGGAGAGGCCACTCTGCACTTTTCCTCTCCATTTGATGAGCCGTTTTCCTCATGCACCACTTTGATTGGCACGGCTGCTTAAAGGTTATGAGTCTGGCCAAGACAATGATTAATCATCACACACATCCAATTTATATTCTATTTCTACAGACCCTTTTGTGCATATAGAGCTGTGAGCTGTTTCTACTTAAGCAAAAATAGTAGATGCACTTGGATACACTGTCACTGACCTTGCACACATAACTTAGTTCTCTGTGCTCGATTTTTGCGATTGCGCCATTAAACAGGAGCCCCAAGATTTCTGAAATGTGAAAATGTTTTATCAGCTTATTACTAAGTGTTAGAGCCATTGTTGTATTTTTCTACAGAGAAAACTGTTGGCAGAATAGCATATTAATATTTCACATGTCTGAATATAAACATTACAAGATATAGAACATAATAGTCAAGGGTTCACAACTAACAAACAACTCATTCAAATGAATTAATCACAAATATACCCACGCAAGTGGGGCACTCAATTCCAATTAACTAATTAATGATATGTTAATGTTATTGAAAACAAAATGGTCATTGCTTATTGAATGGGAGCTCCGCAAGCTACTCAAATTAATACTGATGCATTTGTGTTCTGGATGTGGATAAAATGTCCACAAAACTAGCAGTTAGTAGTGTCATGGGATGTGGGCCATGTGAAGTGCGGGCAAAGGGTGACATGTTGCGACTGTGAAATAGATTAATCAACATGCCCAATAACAGGCTAACCGAATCATTTTATATTGTGATTTTTCAAATCACAATATAAAGTTTATTTGGTAAGGGAGGTGGAGGTGTGTGTGTGTGTGTGTGTGTAAATATATATATACACAAATTAAAACAAATTAAAATGAAATACAGTTACGACAATACATTACTTATTTTTTCACCTTTGTACAATAGATTCATTCAAGGTTGTCAAGGAAATGATAATATTAAGTTAATACACAATCAACATGGCAACCTTTCAGTTGCCCCTGAACAGATCAACACATCACTGCACAGGCAGCGCCTATAATACCGCAGTGGGACACTAACAAGGCCAGCCTGAACTCTTAGATAACATCTAATGGGCCTCGACTGTTGGTGTGTTATTGCTGCATTCAAAATTACTGTAATGTATCCATGTGTTCTACTAAACTGGGACTCAGAGTCCACATTGGTAATTGTAGCCTCAGGTAATACAGCGATCTGTTGAGGAAGAAGATTTTAATACCTTTGCTGCTAGTGGTAAATGAAGGCTAACAGTTCTCTTAATATGTTCTCTTAAGAACCTGTTACCCTGTCCTTTCTTCTCAGCTGTTGAGTGTCAGCTTTGTAAACCATTACATTGGGCGAAATGAGAACTTGCATGATTAAAATGTGAACTGCTGATCTGAAGTGGGCCATCATTACTTAGGCTGTGTCAAGGAGGGAACCAGAGTGTGAAGTACTGGATTTCTCCTTAAAGGAAGGAATACTTTAGTACCTCTTCAGCACTGTGAACATCTGGGCAATCTTGAAAGCAGCTCTCAAAGATGTCTTTTAGTGAATGTTATAAACAACCTCGGTTAAAGCACAATATTTAAACCTGCATCATTAAATGTATTTTGACTTTTGTTTAATGACCAAAATGAAAGCTAAATGATAATCCTTAGAATTTATTTTATGTGCGACCTGCTTAGACTGTGCACTAGTGTGTATTAAGTGTCAATTGTAGCCATTGAGCAATTAGCATGCAAGCTGTCTATTGATCCCGGAAGTATCGGTTCTCTTGCTGGCAAAAGGCCCTATGTAATACGATGTAATCTTCAATCTAATTATTGAGTATTTGTTGTGGCATCTTGGTTCATAAAGTAGTCTAGAAACGATTGGCTGCTATTAGATAAGAGTCCTTATTCGATTAGAGATCCTGTCTGGTTTTAATAGAATGTTAACAGTGCATCAGCAGTAGGTCTACACTTAACATGCATGTGTGTGTGTCTGTTAATGCTGAGGTGAATGACCTTCGCCTGATGTCAAAGCTGTGCTCATTTATTTTTTTGTTTTTGACGTTTACTATACCGCTGTGTTACACGCCAGTTCTCAGTTTTCACACTTAAAGACAAAAGGGGACATGACGCTCTGCTTTTTGAAGTTTTGGGGATATTTAGAAAAAAAAATCTAAATGGTTATCACTTTAATTTCCGACAGAAATTTAATTTTAAAAGTGTTGTTTAACTTGGGAAACTGTACTTTGCCTAGTAGGAGACATTTCTTATTTGGTGGTTGATTTGTAGGATCAGTCTGCATATCACTGAAGGAACAAAACAATATTTTTTGTTAAACATAAAACAGGCTCTGTGATGTGCATAAACTGTAGGTATGCCTCTTTTATTCAGAAAAACAGAGCAGCCATCATTAGCTCAGAGTCTGGTGTAAAAGCAACCGAGATCTTCTCCTTTTACGTACTCTTGAAAAAAATAATAATAATAATTTGTGTGTTTATGAACACTCAGATGCCCTCTCCCCCTCTTAAGTCACAGCAGCTTTTTACTAAAGTAATAGTGCCTTGCTTCATTAGGCCCATGAGTTGTGTTTTAGAGGCTACAGCTGGGAGATTGCTGACAGCCCCTGGCTGTCCCAGCAAAAAAAAGAGGGAGTAAATCACAGAGACACAAAAAAAAAAAATGCTTCCTCTACTCAGGTCAGCGTCCCCTATGAGGGGAAATCAACAACCAAGAGTGAATATGGAAGATATTGTTACCAAGCCTGCTCATGAAGTGTATTATTCAATAAATCATGTAGATGCTTAACTAGCTATGTATCTCTTAAGAAATGAATGTTTGATATACATTAAAGTTAAAAAAATGTATGTTAAAATATGAATGCTCTCTTAAAACAGTAGTATATGGCCTTAACTCAAGATGTTGCACAGTTTTAGATAACGTCTTTGATCACTGCATAGCACAATATGAACAGAGCAATTCTAAGAAAATTATATTTATTCCTTTAATTTAAAAAGAGACATTTTAAAAGTCAGTTTCCATCATATGTGATTCATATGCATTACTGTGTCCCTGGCTGTAGTTTTGGCTTTATATAGTTTCATGCAGTCCAGGTAATATATATATATATATATATATATATATATATATATATATATACATATATAATAACAATTTGAAATGGTAACTGGCAGAGTTCAGGCACCAGGGGATCTGTGACTCATGTCATTACTGCAGTGCCATATGAAAGCCTTTGTGCTGGCAATTTACAGCTCACTTTGTCAAATATGAGACATTACCTCCAACCGCCTGCTGAAGAGAAATCAAGTCTTACTGGTAACAAGAAATGGTAACAAGAAAAAGCCACAGACTGAACTGGCAAGTGACTGGATCCAGTCTGAACCCAATTAGACATCCTTGTTGAAGTACAAACATAGCCACTGAGAAACCACGATAGATTATGGATAATGAATAAAGTCAATTCAGTAGATTCCAGCTGCAGAGGATATAAATAGCTCATTCAATGTGGCACGTATTAGTTATTTCTTTATTTTATTTCATCACAAAAACATCCAGACCCGGAATTCCCCCCATCTAAATGTTGCCGGTTGCCACCCTGGCTGTACAGCGAAAGTCCTTTTGTTCAAAGTTTGCTGAAATAATGTACACATTATCTAGCCTTTATGTTTCCTCCTGCTTCTACACCCCACCTTCCCACTGCCCACATACACATTTTTATAGGAAGCTTGAACCACAGCACAAGGTTAATCAATGTGGTAGCTGGCAATAAATTAGGTTCAAGTGACAGGAGAATGTCCATACCTGTCTCTGTTGCTGGTGATCTGTGATTGGTGACAGAAGGCCCGGCTCCCTGGCTGGTGCTGAATCATCAGGAGCAGCTGATTTAGTTACGGCCGCTCCGACAGGGCCAATCTATCAATTGATCTGGGGAGTAATGCATTACCAGCTTGGGTCAAGAGAGCCTGGGCAGAATATAGCCATGGCCAGATACCACGGCAGGTGAAAGGGGGCAACTCAGCAGGCCAGAGAGAAGGATTTAGGGAGTGTGATAGCGAGTGCACTAATCTCAGTGTTAGCTGGATGTGGCACATAAAACTAAACAGGGGTTGTGAGGTAGGATGATCATTAGGGAGAGACGGATGGCCTTCTGGCTCACACGGCTCCTCTGGGAGTTGCCACATAGAATGCTCGATCAACAATTGGAGTGACGCTGTCCATATCAGATCATATCTTTTTTAACCTGCAAATAGTCTTTGTTGGGAAATGAGAGTATGTGAGTTAGAACAAATATTAAAAGGGAGAGATGGTGAGGGCAGCCAAAGCTACTGAACTTTGAGGATTGGCAGCTACAGCAAATGGAAGATGTGGGTAGTGATCAATAGTAAGCTCCAGGGCTAAAAGCCATTATATACTTATATATTAAAGAAGAAGTGTTTAGATGTCTAAGAGCAGTGAAATCCCCTCTCCCAACAGTTGGACAAGTGTTGTATTTTATAGCTTTTTTTATTTTTTTTTACAAAACAACACTGACAGTTTTCCTTCGTCTGTGACTCTGTGTTCACTGATGAATTTCATCATTGCTGAATTGCAGCATGGGAGTGGTGGTTTACTTGTGGTTCTTTCAAGATACCATCTACGGTGCTAGTTGAAACAAAGGAAAGTTTTGTAGAAGAGAAAGTATTAATAAACCGCTAAAAAGCTTAATCTTTTTGTTTAGGCACAAGTCAAGATAAAATCTGCCTGTTTGCACAATTAATGAATAAAGGCCCTGTGGCTGTGTAAAACTCCTCTTCCCATCTGAGACCATCTCGTCTCAGATGGGAAGCGTCAGTCTGGCAAGTTAAACCAGAGAGAGTCAGCAGTTGCCCACACTGTCTCTCCTCATTGTCTAGAAACCTCCACACAATGGATTTGTTCCTAACAAAACCTGACCCTGCAGAGGCACCACCACGAAACACAGAACAGGCCTGCTACGACTTTTAATCATTCTTGTGTTTACAGTGCAACATGATCTCAGTGTCACGAAAGTTTGAAGAACAAAGCTGAACAAAACAGAGCTGATCAATACTCCTTTCGTCCCCTAGCTCCACCGATGTGCTCCACTGTCCATCACCCTAAGCTGGCTGAAGGGCACGGCTGAAACAGATGCAAGGAGGCTGAATTTACCTTGACAGGGTTTTCTAAGGCTAATTGGCTGTGTGGAGGGGGCATCACAAGTGATGGCACTGATAGGTTCTGCCACAGGGGACTAGGTATTATTGTAGGTCACAATTTCAGTCCGTGGCCTCTATGTTTGGGTCTAAACTACTGCTTGTGTCATTGTCAAGTGGTACATTTAATATAAATATTGTTTATCTAGAATAACTGTACTAAGAATACATTCAATAGCCCAACAGTATCTCAGTGGTATAATTGTAGCCTCGAGAGGGAGTGCTTCATTATAATAGCCTTAACGCTGAATTACTAGCACTATAATGTATCTAGTGCGATTGCAGAGACAGACCATGCTTATGAAGGGTGTTAAAGAAATTCAGATGTCTATTTTTGATTACCTCATTTGGCCAAATGGTAGATGTAAACAGTGTCTGGGTGAACACTATGAATTTTCCATCTGTTGTCACCTCTGAAATAAATAGAACATATAGCTTGTATATGCACGGACCTTTAAGTGGTGAGGCGAGGAAAAGCTAACACGCTAAGTAAAGAAGGAAAAATACATTTTTGGGGGGTTTCAGTCTGTATCTTTTTCACTCATGTTCGTTTTCCTGAGAGTGTACTTAATATATACTTTTTTTGTTCCGTTTGTGTTTCTCCTAGTACTAATTGACTAAAAATCTACTTTCCACCATCTGAAGTTTAAAGATCTGCCACACGCCACAGCTCAAACTTATGACAATAATTAACAGCGTACAAATCCTCAATGGTAGCTAGATCTCCCTGCTGGAGCCAAATGAAGTTTATAAAATCAAATTAAGAAGGTCATTATTAAAAAATGGCACAGCAGGGCTTAGAATATAACCAATAAGCATACACAGCACACCAGTAGAGATGTGTGCAGTGAATATCTATTCGTGCTGTTGAAGGAGGAAACCCACCAACACCCCGGAGCTATAAGGCTGGCCTCCCATTACCTGTGTGTGCTCACTACTTTGTTACCATCTGTGTCTCCATGCTTTCCCTTTCTCTTGTTGCTTAATCTTTCCTCTTTCCCATGCCTTCCCGCTTGTCCTTTTTTCAAGATTTCAGTAAGCTAGTTGATTACATGGGTGTTAATTAAAGGCAAATAACATTGCACAAAATTCCCATTAATGATTTTTGTGTTCTCCTCCATTTTTAATCCTCACTAGTAGACCCGAGAAGTTTCCTGATTATTCTAAGAGAAGCGTATTATTTCCTTGTTGCAACCGTCTAAATGTTGCCACATAATAGTCATTTGGTACTGGTTTTAATGTATAATCTTCATTAGATGATTAGTGAGCCAATTTGCAGTACCTCCCCTCTCCTTTTTAGGTATTCCCTTTGTTTATTCCGCTCTATGTTTTCCAATTGTCCTCGCATCATGGTCCCTCCAGACTCAGCACTTACACCCCGTTAAGTGTCCCAGGCCCAACAATAAATCATTGGTTCCCTACAGCGTCCCATGCCCTCCCTCCCATCTGTCAACACCTAATGCGCCACACGACAAACTGCAATCCACTGTGCACTAACCACTCACTTTGAACAACGTGGCTTTCTCAGCCATTGAAAGCTGGCTCAAAGACATAGCCCTTGAAGGTGATTGACCAGAAGGCCCAGGTAAAAACTCTTAGTCCATTTTTGGCCCTAGGAGACTAAACGGACTCCTTTATTCCTACCATTCAGTCCGACAGCTGGAGAGAACTGAAGGAACTGACCTACAGTGAATATCCTCTTCTGAGATATGACGGCATCCTGCCTGTGAATGGACGAAGGCTCAAAGAGGCTCCATGCTGTTAGACTTTCACCAAACAACCCATAAGGTGTACAAAATGATCTCTTATTCTGTAATTTCGCTGAGACCCACTCCCGTTCATGCATTGGGCCCTTCATTTATGTGGGATTGCATTCTTTTGAATGTTCTTTCATTTCCTTTGGACAAAATATGTGTAACTTATCAGCCATGAAGCAAGCAGCGCTGGTATCGTTTTCACCTTTTGATGCTGTGTTTGTTCGTGATAGTGTAACAACCGTGCAAGTTGCAGTCACAGAACCGTACAGATATGTAGTTGAGATCAAACGGAAGGCCGAGTTTGAAGAGGAGCATGCTCTGAGCAAGGGGGCAAAGGAGCCATTGTTCCCCCCCAATGTACATCCCTGGCCTGATTTGACATCGCAGCTGGTGTGATTGCAAGATAGTCTCTAGTTTTTGTGTTTATTTGATTATTTATGAGTATCCATATCCAGATTTAGAATTCATGCTAAAATTAAGTCAAGTAAAGTTTATATGTAAAGAACATTTCATAAAAGTGCTCTACATAAGGCATAAACATTGAGGTCAAGAATGTGTTTCTTAAGGATTTTAACAATGCTGACTCATGTGTGTTATGCAGGTACTGCTTATTTTTACATGTATGCATACTGCAAGTTCAACCGTTTTGGGATCGCCGGCCACAAAGGCTTGATTTTTTTTACAGTTCGGTCTTTCATGCTCTCATTGTCTTTTCATGATTTTAGTAAGTGAAATAAATAAGTGTTATTTTATATGAAGGGTTTGCAAAGCAAGGCATGTTTAGTACCTTGCCAACAAAACGCTGCGCACTGGTTCAATAACGGATAACTGAAGAGGCAGAAAAAGGCTAAGAACATTTTGAGGAAAAGTTAAATAAGAATAGCCAGTTATTGTTCAAAGAAAGAGCTTTTCATCAAAATGTGTACACATTTAAATATGAATAAGGTCCTGTTTTAGTGTCAAGTGCACAGTAATGCCTATAAAAAGCTGAAATATTATCAGCTATTCTTCAAACTTCACAATAGAAATAGAAGCTTAGTGTAGGGGTTAGCACTAATGGAATTGGAACAAACATCGACTTGGACTCAAGGATGACCCGACAGGAATCTGGAGTTCAAAGGGCAAACGTCAGGGTCAAAATGACCTCCCAAAACACATTTTAGGCCTTAACTCAAGAATTGATATGCTAATGATGACATTTTCACACAAATATCTATTAGGATGAAATTATGTGGTCATGCTATTTTTTTACAGGCATGGATATAAACCACAACTTGACTGGTTGGCAGAGGCATACAACCAAGAGGCGGTAATTTGTTTTGGCAATGCATTTAAATGTTGCAAACCTCCTACTACAATAGATCCCACAGGTTCTCTATTTGGGTGAGCTTCAGAGACAGAGCTGGCCATTGGAGTAGAGTTATTTCTGTGATATTGCCAAAACCCTCTTAAGATTATGCTTTTGATATAGTGTAATTATCCTGTTGGAAATATTATGTGAGAAATGCTCTTACCCATGGAAGTACCTGCAATAATGCTTATGATACAATGTCCACTGTTCTTGTTAGGTATTATAGAATGTAATGTTTCCCAAAAATAATTTATTCTGCTATTTAATCTACTCTTAAACATAGTCCTATGTATTACAATTGTTGGAAACAAATCCACAAAGGACACTCTTTATTATTTTGTTTAAATTAACTAAATAAAACAGTTATACTTATTACTATTATTGTAATATTATTATATCAGCTACGTGGCTCAATCTGGGACATCTGGGTACCCCTAGATGCTTAGGATTTAGGTTAGACCGTGTTGTATCCACAGTATCCTCGGCTCCCTGTTTTGAGCTGACATTAGCAGGAACTGACATGGTCGTAACGGTACTGGTGAGTATGTTTGAGGGGCAAAGCATCTATCCTTTAACTCCCTTACCATCTGTATTGGATTAGGTTTTGCTTGGACTGATCAGAGCAATTGAATCTGGCATGGTTTTGCAGTGTTTGTGAAAATCCTGCCATATTGAAATCCCAACACTATGATTATCAAGATCTGCAAGAAAAACCTCACTGACCCAAAGGTCATTTGGACTTAATCATTAGGTCCAGTTAACTCCAACGATTATTTAGATCCTCACACACTGTATTACAAAAGGTTATTATCCCCTAAAGTCTATGCAATGATCTTTGTAACACCTCCTTGTGCATCTGAAAACAACAAGATATGGCTCTTGTTTAGCCTGTGTGCTTACCAATCGTTCAAGCAGTAGCTATCATTTCAGCTAGAGAATGCTGCCTGCAATACTCTCCATTCCAGTTATGCTTAGCTGTGGCTTCAAAAGAAACAGAATCCTCTGTAGGCGGAAGCACGCAACTATCGCATGGCTATCTGAACGCCCTCATGTCACCATCTCCGATTGAGGTGATCGGATAAATGAGACTTAAATTGGGTTTTTAGTCTCAGTCATATTAGGAGATGAGATAGAATTATCCAGGAACATATTAATGTAATAAAAAGCTCTCAGAAATGGCAGCTCTATTGCATTAGAAAGCTGCCTGCCCTTCTCGTGTTTTCCCACTCCCTCCAATGCCAGTCTCCTCCAAGGGCCTGCAGCGTTGAGCAGCGCTAACATGATTGACATTGATAGCTGGATCAAACTATAGAATCAACCCTAATATCATTAAGTGAGCAGACATGAAAGCAAAGACCTGAGCTCTAACTGTATTAACCGCTACATATGTTATAGGGTTATGGATGCAGGAGGCTAAATGCTTTGGAAATCAAGCATGCAAGCCACAATTTTTGTGTGTGTGTGTGTGTGTGTGTGTGTGTGTGTGTGTGTGTGTGTGTGTGTGTGTGTGTGTGTGTGTGTGTGTGTGTGTGTGTGTGTGTGTGTGTGTGTGTGTGTGTGTCTGACCTTTGCGTCTTTGATGTGCAATGCTGAGTACATGTGCAAATTCATGTGTATTTGCTTATGTATTCTGATTCCTCTTGATGTTTACTTGCTTTTTACATTCATTAGGCGTATATGTTAGATCTGTTAACATGCATAAACTGAGACCTGCACATGTCCCTCTATTTTTTAAAAGCCGTTTTTGAGGAGAAAGGTGTTAGTCATGGAGAGTATCATGCAGCAGTGAGCAGAAATGCATTCTATCCCATTAACCCTCTATTCAACTAGGATGCTATACTCACTATAACTGCTAAATGCTTTGGTATTAGTAAGCACACTATATGAAATAGCTTTAAGTCCCATCTGCTGGCCAGGCCACACATCCCTGTTTGGGCCAGCAAACTTTACCACCTTTGTGTTTGTAATTAAACCCGGAAGGCAAACCTGTCAAATTCCAAAGAACATATTTTTATACTGTTGGTTTCATCTTCATAAAGGTGGAAGTACTGAGAGTCTGCATTTAATAAAAAAATGTGGAATTTGTAGAATTCTAACTTTTAAAAAGTTGAATAGTCATTGTTCAGCAGCGACTTGATTGTTCCACTACTCACTAACGTCATAGTCCCTGCAAGTTCGCCACAATAATGTAGTTTGCAAAAGGAACTGTCTCAACAATGGGTCTATATGGGTCTATAAACAATGTTTAAAAAAGAAAATATCTTCAAACTGTGTTTGTGATTGAGCTGAACGTATTGCTCTATGTAACTAACATCTTTATTTCCCAGTGAAGGTGTCCCACAGTTAAACTCATTGCTTCTGCTTTGCGGTATGCTCATCAAATAAGTTTTGCTGCTCTGTCAGGGAGCTCTTTCAACACACTTTTACAAACATTACAGATGTAGAAAAAATGTTTCCCCGGTTTGATGAAGCCACTGTAATGTTATAGTGAATTTAAATTGTTCTTCACACTATGAAGTTGGTGGAAATACAATACAAAATTGTATCATTTAGAGCAAGTTTGCCTACATCACAAACAGGCTGTCAGCATGGTGCTTTAATTTGCCCTCTTTAGATATACAATTGGCATTCTTAAATGTATGACTTTTAGGATGGTAAATTACAAAGTAAAATATAAAATGGCATCGCATCCTCACTTTTCAGTGTTCTGTTCCCTGTTTCTTTAATTCCTAACCCGACTGCTGTAAGGTAAACACAAGTTGTAAACCACTGTGAAGTTTAATCAGCTTCTTGCATGTTGTAAACTTTCCATGCAGAATTCTGACCCGGGTCTTGGGAAGCTAATTTGCAGAGAAGCACATAAATCAGCATGCAGTCTGGCACATATTAGGTTCCTGCATCCATTATTTCTATTGTTCCTATCTTACTTAGACTCATCTCTTTCAGTCACATCCCTTTACCCTCACTCGCCGCTCTCCTCTCTGTGATTGAGCAGCTCTGTGAAATGTGCTGTTGCCCCGAAACAAAGCAATGCCCTTTTTTTATGGTAAAGAGCCGACTGCCCTCTGTATCGTCATTTCAGAAGTTATTGAGATTCTGTACTGCTGTCTGCTTTTGATGATCCAGATGAAGTCTTGAGACCCCTCTAAATTCCATAGTGATTGTACTACTATCTTTTTTACTATCTTTTAAGCTTTATTTTGGTCCTGTCAAAAAACAAGGGAGAAACTGAAACAATGGAAATGGTTAGAAGTGATTCCTGAAAATACCAAAGTGTCTCTCTCCCACTGTTTGCTCTCAAATCGGAGCAGCGTGAGGACATATTGTTAGCTGCTAGCAGCTACAACCACACTGGTCTGAACTGGGTTCTGTGTAACCCACTGAGGGAACTGCGTAGGTGTAGCTATAAATGAATGAGAGAAGAGCAAGCAAGAGAAAGCATGGGCTCAATGGATTATAAGTAGAGGAGGATGACACGTGAGCTTGGATGCAAGATGAAATAGGCCTATATGGTAAAATTGATGACCTGGGAGAAAGGCAGAGTAAAGATTGCAGTGGGAATGAGTATAATCTTCTGACTATAATCATGACACATCATAAGTTAATATGAAAATGGAAAAAACTAAAATGGTGCAGGCTGAAGACTTCTTAAGGGATGTTTTGCATTCTTATCGAACCTTAACCTTAAACCACTTGTGTTGACAAGTCATACAATTTTCTGAAAAGCATTGCATCACAAATCAAAACACTTTAACAAGGATTTTCACATTATCGCTAAATTAATGGGTATATTTAGATGGAAGGCATGGACAAAGGTTCTCTTAATTTTAAATTATTATTATATTTTTGATTACTAATCAATTTAAAGTTATCCTGTGACTTCGTTACGTACGTCGGGAAACCGACAAACAGATGGAGCATCTATCATATTGATTCTCTGCCTCCCTCTCCTTTTTATTATATTGTTACTCTGCAGCAGAGTGAAATTTCATTACACCCTCTGGATCCATATAACAGCACAAACTCATCTTCATGTCACTAATAAAGTGATTACTTGGACGGAGAAAAGGTCTGAAATGCTTTTTCATGGATTCTGGGTGATAATTCCCTGATGTACTGGGAAAATATGGGTGACTATAGTGTCAGGGAAGAATGAGCGGGGGCCATGCTGTTTGAGTAGGCTTTATAGCTCACTGACCTTTTAAAGAAATAGATTGTTGTTCTGTTAAACCATGTACTCTATACAACCCTGTTATTGCCTGTTCTTTTATAATGCATTATTGATTTTGTTAGCTTTATTCCTCTATTTTAAGGCCAAAAAAAGCACTTGCATTTGTATCTAAGGGTGGGCATGAAAAATGAGTTATTTTCTGTTGTATCAGGCGTCTCTTTACTTTGCAATTTGAAGTTAATTCAGAACAGAACTTGAGATGAATCAACACTGATTGGTCACAAATTGACTTTAATTCTTGCTGCCACTGAATTAGGATGCTTTGGAATTTGTCTTCGATAGATTTTATACAACTTTATTGTCGTCCTCGGTAATTATCTTGTTCATTATTGATGTATTTCTTTGTTTATAGGAATACAGGTTTATCATTTAACAAATGTAAACTTTTACCACATACCCTTGTTTTGAACAGATATTAGGGACACAGCCTGCACTAGTGTGCACAACTATTCCAGCTCTACCATGGTCTTCTTGTTGTTGCTGCAAATTGAATCTCCAGAGGGCCCTCCCACACAATCACACCCATACACACATAGACTTGAATACACACTTGCAGCTTCACATTTTTACACAAAAAATGATTGATTGCAGTGCTCGATGCTGCTTCCAAGAAATATTTATAAACTACAATCATTTTCCAGTACTTTTGCCTGCTTAATAGCCTCTCACCAATCAAAAGCCTCCACATTCATTTGAAACCCCCAGATAGCCATTATTTTGTTAAAGTGTATACTTAAAAAACAAAAAAGAACTAAACATATTGATTCAAATTGCACATAACAGAAAATAAATGTTTCAATTTCAAAGAAAGCCTGAGTTGACCATGAATACAAATATTTTTGCAATAATATATACTTTTTATGTTTATGTAAAAATGCCTTTATGAAGATAAATAAATATCTTTATCTTGCTCTATAGAAGTAGGTGAAGTGAATCTCAATAAAACTATTGAAATTCCAGTTTGTCGTTGAAGTTTTCCAAAGGAGCTGAGGCTACTTTATGATGAACAACGAGACAGTTTCTACCTAGATGCAGAATCTTACATTTTGAGGCGCATGAGGCGTTCTTTTTTTATGGCAACATAAATATCAGCACAAGCTTCACTGCAACATGCTGATATATTACTGACCTTGCATGTTCTCTGCTGTTTGTAAAAGGGCTGCATGAAAGTGAGATTGGTGTTAGATGAGGTGTTGGTGTTTGGTAAAAAATTGGGTCTTTGGCGCTGAAAATAGACATCCTCGTAAAAAGGCCTCATTTTTCAAAGCATGCAAGTTCTATATCAGCATGTATGACCTGCCTGTATACACAAGTAAGTAAGTAAGTTAGTATAAATCAAACATATATAACATATGCACACCTGTATGCAATGAACAGTGATGAATTCTACCTGTTCTACAACCATCTGCTTGTGCAGAGAAAGGCTAATTTGTGAACAAAATTGAGCAACTAGAATAACTTTAGTTAGTGCACTGCAAACCGTAACCCACCCAAATAAATAAACTGCATCATTACAAACACACAAAATCGATTTAAACAGGAGAGCAGGTGAAAAACACAATAAACACAGTGGTTCTAAATCAATGCATATTTTGACAAACAGGAGAAAATTGATCTATTATACATTTTTCTAAAGAAGTGCTTCCTCACAAAACTATGTTCACCCAGCTGATACGAGGCCGCAGGTCTGCTACTAGTAAGCACAAACTAAATGCCTGGTCTAAATGGACACAGTCACTAGATGATGATTAACATTCATATTGACCATATGTTGCCCAACCAGTAGACACGTTTTCACATTTAGACCTTCTCTAAACTCTTACCGAAAAATTTGCTGAAATAAAGTTTCATAGTACACATTTCCTTTGCAGTGTTTCAGAGATACCTGATGTGTCTTATCACAAGGCACTGGCTGTACACAGACTGCAGTCTAGCCTAATTGGAGGCCTAATAAATTGTTCATAGAGGTAGAGGTCCGTTCTTTGCTCCATCTGTCATAGCTTTAAGTGTGGGAACCCCGCAGCGACTAAGCCCATGCTGGACATTAAACAGGCCAAGACTTTGAAACCTCTGAGACTCGAATAAAAAAAATGAATATTCATTGCAAATACACATTCATTTATATTCTTTATAATATATTGCACGTTTCTATTGTCGTCGTCTCCCCCCCCCCCCAGTGAACCATGTTGCTGTCCCTTGCCCTCCAGCCAGGATACAATTTGGCACTGTCTTCTGGCATTAAAAAAAAAAACTGCACTTATTGGCCTGATAGGGTCTGATAGGCACACTTTGTAAAGCCATAACTGCTTCACCTGGGGTCTAGTTTTAATTAAATTTTATGTCTGTGTGCAAATTGTGGGGGATGTGTGTGTGTTTTTTGAAACCGAGTGAGGTCCAAAGTAGCTTTTACCATTTTTTTCCCCTTTGCCTGCAGTTTTCCTCATCTCATGTTAAGCATAGTAACAAGTCCTTCTTTTTTCTTATTCCCTCCACCTGATGCTGTTTTTCAAGTGCGTTCCTATCCTCAGAGTAGACTGAAATGGTGATGACCTCATTTGCATGAGAGGATTTTTAAAATGGGGTCAGAATTGGAGTCTTCTGCCGTTAATCTTTTAGTGTGTGGTAATGCTGCCCTAAGTGGATTTCGACCTGTGGCTGCACCTTTTTGTCCCCCCCCTATTTTCCCTTAGTTTGAACCATGAATCTACACAAACGCACACAAGCATGATATAGAGAGAAAAGAATAAGCTAAATATAACTTGCATAGGACAATATATAATGTAGCCTTTTCTTTAAGAGAGGGTTCATGTTACAATTATTGACTGCAATTATTGACACAACTTTGGATTTGTCAGTTTATTTTACAGTTTAGTGAACTTTGGTGAAATGTGTTATTTTACTGTCCCTATCATAATAATATATATTTTGTACTCAATCCCATATTCAGAGGCTATCTATGATTGAGGAACACAGTGAGTCAGACAGCGCTTTCAGCCGTAACCACCGTATGAGCAGAGTGCAGCGTTTCGGGGATTAGCTAACCAGAGGGGTACACGCTTGGACTCACATGAACTCACATGCACAAGGGAGCGACCCGACTACGTGAACAATTCACAGAGAAACTCAGGTTACAACACATACAGAGGGAGAGTGACTTCATTCTCTGCTCAGGTAGACATTACGCCACTATATCTTTAAATAGCGAATAGTTGTTTGCTGCGATATTAATGCTCTTACTTTCATATTCAGCTCTTTTGAGTTATTGAAATAAGATTTGTTTTTCACTTATAGTAACAATAAAATACTTGTTTTATGCAGTATTTAGAGCTACAGAATACCAATCTGATTGTTGGATGTCAGGCACTCTGTTATTCTTTAGGTTGAACATTCCAGTTCCACACACACACACACACACATTAACACACACACAAAGCACCTGCAGTTGCCATTAAGATGCGTAGTTTCCAATAATCATGTAGCCCACCTACATCTTTTCTTTCCATCTCTCCCACATTCCTGAACAACCTCTTTCCACTTCACTTTGTGCTTAGCCGTGGAGGCACCACATAACCAAGTGTAATCATGTATGATCAACATAAATGGAGCATGTGAAGATTCCCACCACTAAGTATGTGAAAATCAGCCCGAGGATGTGTGTTGTCAGTGAAACTGTCGCTGTCAGATAGTTTAACCTTACAAGTGCATTGGCTCACAGCACAGCGAAACTCAAGAAACCGTCTGAGGCTCAGCTCAGAAAGGCAGTGAGCTTGGCCGTAAGTAGGACAAGAGAGCTCTCCAGGCTGGTGTTGAAATTGAAACAGTCCCTCCAGGAATTTTTCAAATTTGCAACCATGGAAGTTTTTTTTCAATCCACACTTAATCACAAATATTGCAGGGATTTGCAGTTTCTATAAATCAAACCGTTTCTGCTTTAGTTTGTTGCAGTTTTCGCAAATAGTTGCAATTTAAAACCATCAGTAGTTTGTTAAACGATCCATCATTGAATGTGAAGTCATATCCAATTCCTATTTATAGCCCCCTTTCACCCGCTTTATCCCCTTATATTTGCCAAAAAGTGTGACAGATAGACAACATGGAACAGTTACAATTAATACAACATGCTGCAATGTATTATAAATGGTTAACTTCAACAGTTTCTACAGTTATACATTTAACATTTGTTAACAGACAAAAAGAGACCACAACAGATAAGCTAGATTTAAGATAAATTACCAAAGTATTGGTTGTCTTCTACATGAAATGATACCATAAAGAACAAGGTCAGTTGTCCTTTCTTCACATTGATGCTTCCAGTGTGTTAATGCTGGATTTTGCACCTCCAGGAAATTGGAAATTTCTTCGTGTACCGTATTCATAATCACTTTGTACACAATTCCCTCGTGTAGTGGAGATAGATCAGTGCAAGGAGTAGAGCAGGCGATGTTTCTCCCAGGAGAGTTCTAGTGCCTCTTGTTTAACACAGCATAAGCATGAAACATGTCACTAGGTGAATCTCAGTCAACAGACTTAAGCACACACACAGTTTCACATTCATTTGATACAAATAACTTTAATGCGTGCTTAGCCTTTATAGTCTTTTCACAGTAGAGAGGGCAGGAGCTATCCTGTGAGACAACAAGAAGGCTGATTTCAAACTGACAAAAACAAAGCAAGCCAGCTGTTTGATTTTCTTGCAGTGTAAAGCATTTGTAATCGTACATTGTAATCCAAATGGGCACATGATGGGCACCAGAAGATGGTTTACCCCACAAGGCGCGACTGAAAGGTCCTGACAAGTGTCGTCTCAGAGTTTTATATTTGGACAACTTGTAAAAATCCTAACTCAGCATTTTATGCATTTTTATATTGTTTTGCATAACAGCTTTTATGATTATTACTGTAAAATAATCTTTATTTAAAGCACTGCTTTGTTTAGCTTTTTTTTATTCAGCAAGTCTCAGTGAGATCTTTTGCAAAAGAGACCTGTCAAGAAATTGCTTAAAATGTATAGAAGATCACTGCTGTGACAGCGCGGTCACAAAAATACACAGTCATACAGATGAAATGTGTCTCTTACTTTAAATTGCATAGTCATTTATTCCAGATGGAGGTACACTCTACGGGTGACTGCATTCTCTAAATTCAGGGATGGTACAAGGAACTGTTAAAGCAAAACCTAGGATGAGATGTGATTTATATCTTTGAATTAATCGAAGGATGTTAAATCCTTCAGCTTGAAGAGTAAAGTCTTGCAAATGAAAACACTGGTGTGTAGGTGCCTTCTAGACAATAATTAATTGCAACATCCAACTTAAGTGATAAATGGAAAAGCACTTAAAGATATCCATAGGTTTGGTGAAGAGGATACAGACAGCAGCAGCATGAAAACACAGTATATATTCATAAGAAAGCAGAGATAATGAATAGGATTGTACAAATGCTTGTTGTCTGTTTATAATGAACAAACCTGCTTATTTCCATCATGAATCCATTTTTACTTTTCTAGTTTCCGCATGGCTGTTAAACACATGCAGTAGGCGACAGTCATTTTCCATGCATAATAGTTGCAAATGAAGTAAAATATTCAAGTCCTGTGAAGAAGCCTTATTTAACAGTTTAATGTGAGGGCAAATTATCCGCGCATTTGATTCAGAGCTCGCCCACAGTAGAGTCACACTTACATTACAATAATTACAAAATTCCCCAAAAGAGCTCTCTCGGTTTACATCGCCTGAAAATCCAGTTTCCTCACTTAATGCTGTTACCATGCCTGCTCCCCCCCCGTACCCATGCAACAAGCTGTTTAAGTGATACGGACATGCCACAGCTCAGACAGATACAGTGGGACATAAATTATTCTGCCCTGTGGGCATGGAGCTCCAGAGTTACAGTGCATATGAAGTATATAGGATTAAGCAAACCTTATAAGGGGACAAGTTCACTTTGTGCATGTATTTACATACGATAGCTCAATATTTTACATATGAACCTTTTACCTTGTGAAACCATTTCACTAGGAAAGGAAACCTCCCGATATATGATTTTTCTCTCTCTTCACATTGACATGGTATGGATAAAATTAATATGCATTTCAGATACAGAAATAAGAGGCACTGCGGATCAGTGGTTAGCACAGTGGTCCTGTGTATATCATTCATTATTCAGGAAGTACAGCAAAAAGGAATGGTGTGAAGGTCAAAGGGTTTGGTGGGTTTTTAGAGTGTCAACACCAGTAGCCAAGGTTTGCACAATGTTCTGTGCAAAATCTGTATTACGCAACCATTATCTCGATCTTTCCCCTCGCCTTTTTAATTTGGTTTTAGTTGCCTTATATTAACCGCTACATGCAGCTTCACTTAAGTTGCCATTAGGAAACATTGGTAGTGAATTCATTACAGAAATGTACAGTGGGTTCTTTGTGTCCAATAAAGTGTAACCGATGTTATATGGGCAGCATAAATGTTGCATATGAATATAATTCATAACATCACATTACAACAGTTGAACTAGAAATACATTTTCTGAAATACACACACTAAATCATGTATTACATCATGTATTCCTCATCAGGATGCTGTATCTTACTTGCAAAAAAAAAAGTAATTTGTCCACCCCTGTACATATATTTAACATAACACATCAAGCTTATTAAACATTTGCATATGAGAGCTATTGCCAGGAAGATAATACTTATACCAATTTCAGATTGTGGTTATTTTGCTCTATTAGTACAACAATTGGTGAAACAAGGGGCAGCGGGAGAGGGACAGACAGAGGGTCAGGGGGAAGCTGCAGCTCCTATGACCTACCTCGGGGTTAGTGCAGTGGGAGAAGATATCTAATTAATGGCTTTAAGGGGGGCCGTTCTCATAGAAACTCCCTGTGGGTGATTACTCACCTCAAGGCTGCAGCCCTGTCAGAGATGGCTTGTACCCACTCGTGGCCCCTCAGACACAGTCACACATGCAAAGCCTCATCAAAAGCCTATTTTACTTATCTCATTAATTGCAGCGCTGGCTTCATTAGCAATTGGCATCAAGTGTAAGCAATTGTGAAGTGAAGCATTGTGGTTATTTCTTAAATAAAAAAATGTGCATAATCGCTCTGGGGCGAAATGAATAAGTCTCACCTTCTTAATTGTGGAAATCATGCACAATTAAACAATATTCTATTAATAAACATGACTCAAAGCATTATGGGAAGGCTTCCCCTGGGCATTTAGAAAAACATATTAAATGAGAAAAGTTATGCTCTGTTGCAGCTAAAAATACACACATCTAAACAATGGGGAAAGTTTGATATTTTTAGCTCTCTTGCATTTTTTTTGCCCATCAGCTAATTATGAAGAGCCTTTTCTAGTAGAGATTAGTAAACACAAATGACAACCAAACATCTCCTCTCTTGGCTCCTTGTACATCCAAGGGAATGGGTTAGGGGATGCTTTTTTTTTACCGCCAAGCCTCATTTTTGGTTTGAAAAGCATCTATGAAATTTTTAGCACTCATTATAAACTTTGGTGTGAATTGGAGCTCAACAAGAGAAAATAAGTGAGCAGAGGCGTTAAGGTTTGTAAAAGTCCCAGCCGGACAAAAGTAGTGAGAGCAGGGAAAAGGCTGAAATAACAAATAAATCATGTTGTGATTACTGGTGCATGCTTGTAAGGCAATAAAATCGCAGGCTCTTTCATGTTAACTAGCAGGAGATGAAACCGCAGGCTTTGTCTGTGCTCTGTCAACTGTTCAACTGATTCACACTCTGAAAAAATAACCTGCTCTGGAAATGTTCTGTTTTTAAGTACCAATGTGTGCAATGTTTCTCACTCTTGTAGTATTAAAAATAAGGTCATTGATTCTGCTTTTGTGATTTGGTCAGAGTACTTTGGACTTACATTTCCTAAAACACCTGATGACTACGGGTAAAAATAAAATATGGCAATTTATTCCATCCAGATATGAGCCAACTCGGCTACATAAAACTGTCATAATCCTACAAAGGCACACTGCAGGTACAAAGTGTTTGTATGCACAGACATAACATTGTGTCCAAGTCATGTCTGTTCATATACAGTTCAAGGCTAAGAAAGATTGTTTTATAATGGATGTTCAGAAAGGCATCGGGCAAGATTCAGCACTTGAAAAAATGCAGACACAAGCGGGCATGTTGAATGTATGTTTGAATGTGTTCGAAAATGATCCACACCCCGCTGACTTTATAGCAGTAGAAAGAAATCACAGCTAAACGTACAAAAATGTATCAATGTCCTTTACCATTTAGTGCCGAGCCAATGTTATGTAATGACGAAGCATGCATAATGCAGTGCCCCGAAACATGAAGCTTATCCTGCAAATCAGAGACAGCATGCAAATATCAACCCCGCTACAGTGATGGTCTTAAAGAATAATCAACTGACAATGACACTCATACATACGATCAACTCTGGATAATATTATTGGGGACACCGACCCATCTAGCCCATTACAGACTTCCCTGATCACAAGAAGAATTTTATTTTGATGTGGATTAATTATAAGAAAGTCAGAGAGACAAACACACTAGAAATAAAAAAGGGGATTTCTTACTATAAAATAACCTATTTTTGTGTACTGCTATTTGAACAATTAAGAATTGTCTTCCTCATCAGTTGTGCAACTCTTTTTGAGTCAAAGTTCGGTCTTATGGTAGACATGCAAATTCAACTTCAATTGCATGTCGAAAAAAAAAGAAACCTAAATTGGATTGTGCTGTCAGATCTACGTAAACATGCACCCAGAGGTGCCACTTAAGCTCTCTCTAATGTTGTTTACTTGCTGAGAAGATGGATACAGTGAAAGCATCAGCTGTAAGATGTGCTATGTGTTTTTTTACTGCAGATTTCTATTTAGACAGACTCAAGACTGTTTTGAATTAGAACATTTCCCACCAAAGAAATTATGCTATGTTAATTAATTAGCTTATACCTACATGTATACTGGATACATCAAGGAGGTGCAAATGCATTGTTATAAAACCAATGCAATATAAAAATAGAGGCTCATGATAGAGATTAGTGCTGTTAAATAAGTATCAAGAAAGCGGTGGAGTTTTTTCCTTTTGTGTAATGAAGTGTAATACATGTGAGCGTGTGTGTGTGTGTGTGTGTATACGTGTTCTTAAACACGTTCTGAGTGACATAGAGAGCAAAAAAAAATGTTTTGATATGGTGATGTTTTAATGGAGCAATGGAATGGTAAGTTTTTCTTGTTGTTTTACCCTTGCTAGCATTAAGGACACTTCAAGGATATTTAATTGTCATAATGCAACAGAGAGTTGCACAAGAAAATGCAGTTTTATGGCCGACATCTTAACGTTAGAAATTCATCATAAAAAAATGCAAACTTACATAACACAAGGATTCACCTGCTTGACGACTTCAAAAGCTGTAAGCTGAATGTTGGCTTTGGTTAAATACATCCCTTTATTCTGTTTTTCAGTCACATTCTCATATACTCTCCTGTCAAGTTGTTGGTTTTAGACTTCTTTCGGTCTTACCGCCTCTGACACTGTATTTCATGGCTACATCTTTAAAGAGACATTGTACATTGGACTTTTTACTGTGACATAACAACCACTATCCCTTGGAATTTAGGATAATTTAAAGTCTTTATTGCCTCAAATTATCCGTCAGTTGTTTGCATATTCAGGGACGAAAACAGATTGATCATCAAAACATAAATGAATGAAAATTATGACTTTTACTTTTTTATAGACAATTCTATAATGATAACACGTGGATGTGATGTTAGGAATAATTTCAAAACTATAATAATAATAATAATAATAATCAATCCTTTATTAGTCCCACAATGGGGAAATTATTTCTCTGCATTTAACCCATCCCGGAGGAGCAGTGGGCTGCAATGAAGCGCCCGGGGAGCAACTTGGGGTTAGGTGTCTCGCTCAAGGACACCTCGGCATGTTGCCGGTAGAGGGGTTTGAACCACCAACCTTGTGGTTACGGGACAAGCGCTCTACCTCATGTGCCACAGCCGCCCCATGATGATGTTTTGTCCTCCCGTTTTTATCTTTTTGAAAGGACAGGTGTAAAACAGTGAGGTAGGCGAGACTGAGAGTGGTCTGTCAGTCTTGATCTGAGGTCACACTAAGTTATTAACCCCTTCACTTGAATCACTCTGTCACGGGTAAACAGCCAGGAGTAAATAATAGCGCTCTGTGTGCCCCCTTTTCACCTCTGACCAATCGACATCTTCTTGGACAAACATCCAGCTGCCTCTTTTCTCTTAACATCAAACATAGGCATTGTTCGAAAGGAACACACTCAGCCATGAGGTTGTACCGTGGGTTGTTTGTCTACAGGGCATGCATCCATAAATCGCACCCTTTCTATTACAGTTCCTGTCCATACGGCGTCTCACATCCTAACCAAGGGCTCTCCATAGACACCTTCAAAAAGTGATTTATCATGAAATATGGATACAGCTAGAAAAAGAAATCAAAGTTATGCTATGCCTTGTTTAATAGATCTTGAAGGAGATGGGAGACTGATGTCATGCTCCCACTTATAACCACTAAGCTGTTAAAACGTAATGAATATTAGTGTGTTCAATTTCACTGAAAAATATTGTGAATTTCAAGTTGCTGATTTCTTTAAAAAAAAATAATTGACTTCACATCATCATCATCATCATCATCATCAGCTAATCATAGACAAGGTCGCATAGCATTAGCATTAAATATGTCAGACTTTTTTTAGCACGAAAAAAGTGCC